>NC_016089.4:42884371-43174198 GCF_000004515.6 Glycine max | reverse complement strand
TTTCATTTTATAGGCCCAAAATAAGATTAGAGTTTTACTAAGTACACTCCTTTTGTTCTCTTTATATTTCTGTTACCAAATATACCCTTTAGATCCTATTTGTTCACCAAATTTTAGTTATTCTTTAAAACCATATTTTGAAACTCCCATCTTTACTCCATATTTATTATTCTTTAAATCCTATTTATATGATACCGTGTTTACCTCTACGTGGCACTCCATTTCAAAGTACATTTAATGCCAACTTCATTATTAATTAAACGTTTCACAAGGTATGTGTCCTTCGTTTTAGTGACAACTTTCAATTTACAAACTAACAAATAAGCTTTCAATAAGTTTCGCAACATATTATGGTAGCCTCTCAACTTTTAGTTTTGTTTCACAAAAGACGCGTGCATTCAACTTTCAATTTTGGTCACGCGTTTAGTAATTTGAGGTGCGTATGCGTTCAATTTCATTTTCTTTTATTGCTACAAAAAAATACTTTATAGAACAACATATCCCAATTACATAAAGAAATTTTCAAGACTGTGTTTTTGGTTAAAGCATAATTTCAACAATTACTTTCTAAAATCACATATCAGATTCCAAAAATTACTTTTTAGAATTGGGCTATGCTATTCCATAATGTAATTTCCTGTACTTTTTAATGTTCATTTTCCCAATTATAATTTTTTAAATCACGAAATTGATTCATTTTAAATTTGTATTTTAAACCATCACAAAATATTAAAAATTAATATAAAATATCAATTTATTATACCAGGGACTAAAAGAACAATTTATCAAAATTCAAGAATTAAAAAATATTTTTAAATTCCAAAAACAAAAAAAAAAAACATATTCCTTAAATTCAATAACTAAAATAATAATTAAGTCTAAAATATATTAAAGAAAAAGAAAGGGGTGTACTTAGCACTCTTGGGAAGTACATAGAAAGTGCTACAGCTTATCTTGTGACCTCTAAATTGTCACATATTTAATTACAAATTTTACGTGATCTACAATTTAAAAAAATACGTAAAATCTATAAGTAAATAGACACTAAACTGTTAATTATTATCTTTAATTAAATATGACACTAAACTGCCAATAATTTTCTAAACTGCTAGCATTTCTTTACAATGAATTATAAAATTAGAATTTTAAAATTAATAATTATTATCTTATATTTTATCTTTTGAAGTATATCACGTATTTTTGGGGATAAAAATTTGTGATTTTATATCCATTGACAATTTCACCTTTCCTTCAAAAAAATTTCCATGACAATTAAAATAGGTTTTTTATTTATTTATTTGTTGTAATTTCAAACTTCAAAGTTTAGAAATAGACTTATTTCACACATATACTATTTTATTTTTACTTATTTGCTGTAATTTCAAACTTTAAGTTTAGAAATAGAGTTATTTTTCAAAATATGTAATTTACACACACATTCTTACTTTCATTGTTACTGATTTTCACCCACCCACCCACACCCTATTTTTTTTCTTTTTACTTATTTGGTTCAATGTCGAATTTTAAGTTTAGAAATAGAGTTATATTTTCAAAATACTGAAAATAGATAACTTAAACATATTTTTCACACGCGCACATATTTAGTTAGATACATAGACAGAGGATTCTTTTTTTTATTATTTAAAAAAAAATACATAGATAGAGGAAGCGTATAGTGAGGATACTTGACTATTGTGATGAATGAAAATTTTAATTATGAGGAATAAACACATATGTCTTTTTTTTTTTTTTGCAGAATATACATACACACATATTTAATTATTATACTTTATGTCAGTTAAAAAAATATTATACTTTATCTTTTAAAATGTATTGTTGACTTTAATCAAGTCAAATACAAAAAAAGTACCCCATACATCATTCTCATTTTGTGGGAAATTATGGAAGTAATCTATGATCTTGCTTCACATCACTTAAGCTTAATAGAATAAGTTGCAAATTCGAGTAACGATTATTTTTTTAATAGATTCCTTAGTTTTTCCGGAAATATTTAAAAATACAAATGAATTTAAAAGTAAAAATGTAATAGACGTATAAGAAAAATTAGGGTGTGTTTAGCAGGAGCCCAATGTAATGGACGTATTCCTTCACCATAAGAAAAAAACTATAACCAGAATATCGGATTGAGGGTTTTAACCATATGGCTACATTAGAAGAATCAAGATATCAAGATATATATAAGAAAAAGGTAACATTCCCATCTTGTTAATCTACATGAACGACAAGGTTGTAGATATCCTTGAGATTAACCTAGAACTATATGCAGTTCTTCCATGGTAAAAACGACAAAATGGTAGGAAACTTCACATTTAACCGGTGATTAAAATGTCTTTGAGAAACATAAATAAATTAAATTGATATGTAGGAAGTACTGGATATTTGACAGCATCATCAGCATGTGTATCTATTATTCTTTTGTCTCTAATTATAAAATTATTTTCAAAAGTTTACTTGTTTTTCTTTATTAGATTTTATTTTATTTTATTTTTTAATGTATTAATTATATATATATATATATATATATATATATATTCTTTCTTAATTATTTTCTTTTCAAACATTAATGAAAAAAATAAATTGACAGAGAGACAAGAAATGAATAATTTTAAAACCATCATACAAATAATTGATAAATTTAAAACAATAATTATTTTTTTAAGAGGTGTGAATTAATTAAAAAAAGTCCAGAAAAGGAGGGAGTAAGATGTAATTATCACTAAATGTGATAAACTATGAAAATATAACTGTCCGGCTCTCTTTGTTGAACATTCCCAGTTGCCAGTGGCTATGCCAATGCCTACTGTGTGATTCCCAATATTATATAAGATCATAATGCTATTTACTTTGGAATTCAACCAAATTATACTGAGTAAAATTGAGTTTATTTTAAAAATTAAATCTCTTGAATTTGATATGGTGCGTTAAGATTTAATATTTAATTTAAAATATTTTTAAAAATAATAAAATACTTAATATAAGAGATGTCATGTGATTTAAATTAATGAAAAATAATTTAAAAAAAAGTAATTATTTAAATTTATAATATAAAATTAATTAATCAAATACTAACTGAAATTCATTTAATAGGTGAAATTTATTCATTATAAATAATTTTATTGAATATTTACGAGATTTAGGTTGAATTATCATTCTTAAGTAGAACTAAAATAAATACTAAGTTAGAAAAATTCAAATTTTAGAAAAGGTTTAAATTATATTTTATTAGGATATTTACCAAACTAGTGAAGTTTTTCTTGGTAAGCGTCTAACGATTATGGGATGAATTGAATTGGAATGAAGAGAGAGAAAAGAAGTAAAAAGAAAAATATAAAAAATGATAAATAATGCAATAAAAAAGGAATAAAGAGTAATAAAAAATAAAATGAAAGTATATATGATTATATAACATATTTTTATGTAACTACTTGAGAATTCAAAAGTTCGGCCTATTTCCAAATGGAGCTCTCATGGTTCTATCCTGAGCCTGACATTAAACTTTTATTTTTTTGAGTAAAATTGTTTGTGTTTCTTTTTAATCTTTTTTTGAAGAAATTATATATATATATATATATATATATATATATATATATATATATATATATATATATATATATGTATATTGAACGGAAAATGAATTGCAAATAATTTTTGTCGTTAGTATTTAAAAATCTTATATCATAGTTGAGCGTAAAGCTAAAATGTTCATAGGTAGACTAGTTAATTATACTTTTTACAAAAAAAAAAAGCATTTAAAAATATTACTGCTCTACTAATATTATTAAAACAAATAATATGTGTTTGAATTCTAACAAAATAAGTTGATTCTAATAAAAAAAAATAGTAACCTAACCAACATATCTCACCGATGAATTTCCCGTTGTCCAATGCAAGATTAAGCAATTCAATGCAAAATACCAAATTATATAACGCCAAAAAATAAATGACAAACTATACATACTAAAATGAAATACTAGTGGATAGATGTACTAAACATAGGAAGATTCATGTTCCAACGTTAAGCCTTGTAGTTAAATAATTCGTGCCTCAGAACAAGCAAGTACGAGATTTTCCCCATCTTACTACCAGCACGTAATTACTATATGATTTTTTTCCTTCTTTGGTCTTACTATTAATTTCATTTTTACGTACTGTTTAGTATTATAATTAATATCTACAATAAAAGTTAGAGTTCACCGATTCCCAAATTCCCATGAAAATACCAACACATATCCACAACAATAAATTAAATTTATAACCTATACGTGGCTCAAGCAAGCAAAGAGGTTAGGAAAATTCCGAGAAGCTTCATAGCACTACATGGCCACGGACATTGGAAAGCCACCATGGCACCATGGCACCTTGGTTATGTGTATACAATGAAAGCACCAAAACATTTTTTTCCCTATAGCACAACTTATCGTACTCCATAATACATTCATTTCAATCCAATTCAATTATAAGCTTCTTGTCCTACATATTTAAGCTCACTTACACTTCACTACCAATAGAGAAAATTAAGAAGTAGTCCAAACCTTCAGTTTTTTTTTTCACTCTCAAATTAATGCACATGAACACCTACTCGGAAGCCACCACATCACAATTACCAATACCACCAACCATGGACGAAGATTTGGAGAATAACACGGAGGTTTGTGACGGTAACAATGCAATGACACCAATGGTGAGAAAGAAGTCAGAACTAGTTGTGGTCGCAAATAATAACTCTCGTTTACAAATGCTTAGGAATTTCATGACCAATTTGCAAGAGGTCTTCTTCGGCACTAAGCTTGTGGTGCTTTTTCCGGCAGTCCCTTTGGCTGTTGTTGCAAATTTTTATAGCTTTGGAAGGGTGAGTATCATATCATTCATGCAAACTATGTTGTTATTTCCAATTCAATTTGCACATATGCTATTTGTTATTAGTTGTGGTAATGTATCTGAATTGAACTAAATATTTACTATGTTTCAATATAACTTAATTCACACGTAATTTT
The DNA here is from genome assembly GCF_000004515.6 of Glycine max. Classification (NCBI taxonomy): domain Eukaryota; kingdom Viridiplantae; phylum Streptophyta; class Magnoliopsida; order Fabales; family Fabaceae; genus Glycine; species Glycine max. The sequence continues at coordinate 43,169,183 of NC_016089.4, read as the reverse complement.
TTTACATAATTTTTGCACCAAATAATTGATTGTAAGTTTTGTTAAACTAAATAATAAATGTGTTTTTTTAGAGAAAAATGATAAATGGTATTATATATATATCATTAATAAGAGTTTAATATTGATACACTGATAATATAAAATAATTTTATATTGATATTCAATCATAAATTACCATTAATAAAACTTTTAAAATATAATAATTTTATAAAAGTCAACAAACTTATGATTTATTATGATTTATGATTGAATAATAATATAAAGTTCCTTTTCTCATTTTGTAGACTACTTTTATTAACAATTATTAAAAATAATGTGTAATACTTCATTTTTTTTAACTCTATAATATAAAATTTTCATTACTTAGACAAAATAGTGTATATATTTACAATTTAGTTTTTTTACATTGTCATCCAATAAAAATTAGTATATATAATAAATTTAGAAAAAAAAATAATTATACACTAACAATATATGATAAGTTTATTGACTTTTAAAATAATTATCTTAAACTAATTAAAATGATAATTTATAATTTGATAACAATATAAAATTGTTTTATACGATTAGTATATAAATATTAAACTCATAAATTTATTGATTTTTAAATAATTATCTTAAAAGTCATATTTAGCATAGTTTCTAATTAATTAAAAATACTATTTTTTTTACAAAATTAAACTCTACTGCATTAAGTAGTTTATTGAAAGGGTTCACCATATCATATAAGTAATTAAATCTGAATTATTCACCAGAAAATCTAATTGCTATTTTGCAACGTAGCCTTGGATTTTTGCTTTCAGCCTACTTGGACTTGCTCCGCTAGCTGAACGAGTTAGCTTCCTGACTGAGTAAGTTTGCATGTCACCTCCTAATTCTACAGACTCACTACAATTTTATATACGTTTCTAACTTCTTTTTTTTATAATTCTTATTACTCAAAAACTTCAAGGCAAATTGCATATTTCACCGGCCCAACAGGTACTGTAGAACGAAACTTCATTGTATGCACTGAGAATTACTTTGCATATTATAACATGGTAAAGAAAATTAACCAATTTGGTTTTGGTTTGTGTGGATGTTAATTTAGTTGGAGGGCTTCTGAATGCAACATGTGGAAATGCAACCGAAATGATCATAGCATTGTTAGCACTTCACCAGAACAAAGTTCATGTTGTGAAGTTGTCCCTGCTGGGTTCCATTCTCTCAAACCTTCTCTTGGTTCTTGGAAGTTCACTCCTCTGTGGTGGTTTAGCCAATCTTAAGAGAGAACAAAGATATGACAGAGTATGCATCCATTCTTAATTAGTTTGTTCAAATTAGAGTTCAAATTTAAGATTAAGAAGTGTTAATAATATATTTTCTAACACACCATTAAATATTTTTTTATTTGGTTAAAATTTATTAAAATACAAAATCAGAGAGAGAATCATTAACATAATATAAGCTTACAAAATTTTGTTATTTTCATTAATTTTAATGAGAAAGTGTGTTCAAAAGAGTATGTATGTGTTTATATTTTATAGTATTTATATAAATAGTATATGCATGATTGTCATTCAATTACTCCCTCCATTTCTTTTTATTTGTCTTCTAAGGTCATTGTCTGAAACTAAGAAATGTAATATATTTTCTTGATTTTGATAAAATAGTTGTGAAATTTCTTATTTTTACCTTTTTTTTTCATTCTACAACAAATACATGAATAAATTAATTAAAGATTACGAGACAAATGAATGTATAATTGATAAAATAATAATTAATGTGATATTGAATTTTGCAAATGATAGATAAATGGAAACAAAAATTCTTTAAAAATCCAACAATTAAAAAAGAATGGAGGTAGTACAAATTTTAAAGTATAGTAAGTTTGTTGATTTATATAAATAATAATTTCTGATTGATTGATAGTATAATTTTTTTAGACATTACATAGAAATTAGACTAAAATGAAATTTTTGTCTTTCAATTTTTTTAAATAAGTGATTTTAAGTCCTATATTTTTAATTGAGATATTTTGTCTTTTATTTTTTAAAAATTTATAATTTTAAACCCCTATTTTTTTAATTTAGATATTTCGTCTCTCATCTTTTAAAAAATCAATGATTCTAATCCTTTTTTTTCAAATTTAAACTTGACTATGTACTTTTGTAATTTTTTTTAATAAATTAAGATTGTTAGTAATTAAATAATTTAAATTTTTTTATCATGTATATAATAAATAAACACATGTCAGATAACATTTTAGAAATGAAGGAAAAAATATCTAAATTAAAAAATAAGAAACTAAAATCATTAACTTTTTAAAAGTAAAGATAAAATATTTTAATTAAAAATATGGGAACTAAAATCACATATTTTAAAAAATAAAAAATAAGGAAATGAAAATTATATTTTAGCTTATAAATCAAACTCCAAATTTAATTAATTACAGTTCATCTTAATTTTTTCCTAATCAAATTGTTTTTGTTATTTAATTACTGAATGAACAGAAACAGGCTGATGTAAATTCACTGCTTTTGTTGCTGGGGTTGTTGTGCCATTTGCTGCCATTGCTGTTCAAATACGCCTTAGGAGGAGGCGATCATTCTATAGCCACTAGCACTCTTCAGTTGTCAAGAGCAAGCAGCGTTGTTATGCTTCTAGCATACGCTGCTTACATCTTCTTCCAATTGAAAACCCATCGTAAATTGTTTGATGCACAAGAGGTGATTATGATTCATAATTTAGCATTTTTTGTTTTTTTTATACAAAAATATTAATCATTAATTTATTAGTTTTCATCAGTCGAGAATTTGAATCATTTACTGTTTATCTACAATTTATTTATGTTTCATTTTTGCTGCATATAATTAGCTACTACATCATTTCTGTAAATTAAAGGTGTATATATACCACCAGAAAAGTACGTAATAGTTAATTAATTATAAGCTAAAATAAATATTTAGAGAGGAATGTTGCCGTAGTTTCTGCCTCGCACAAACTAGTACACTCTGTCTCTTTCTATATATGGAAATAGTGAAAGGAAATATAAATGATGAGTCTTTACTTTATAACATTAGAAATTAAAAAATATAGAAATAAAAATAAATAAAAAATAATTTTATGCTAAGAAATAAAAAGAATATATTTTTAATTACTATACAAATATTATTTATATAATTTATTTATTTCCTTCCACTCATACAAGTAAGCATAAAGAAACATTTTTCACATTTTTTCTTGTTATTTTTTTAATTTATTTAGCATTTGTAAGTGGGGTCTTATATTCTCTAGTATATCTCAATGTATTCTTATAAGTTTTAATCCTTTGGATTGATTATGAGATTAATCTTCGATAAAAGTTTAATCACACTTAAAATTCTTCATTCCTCTTCAAGAATGTATTCTCAGATTCATCATTTTCGTTTTTTTCTTATTTTTATCCCTCCAAAACCTTTTTATTTCTTTTCTCTCGATTCATTTCTAATCCAACCAAAACAATAACGTACGAGATAAGCGCGGTGGTCGAGCTAATGATTCAATCTCTAAGAAAAAATCGATAGAAGTACCAAAGAAAAAGTTGAATTTGTAATTTATATATGTTAGCGTTTCACCCGTGACACGGGATATATGCTTGGTTACGAAGTGATACAGGTTCACCAGTATTTCTATTTTTTTAGGAAATGTCTTACAAATATTATAATCTTGTAATTCAATATAATATAATATAATATATAACTTGTTTACGATTAAGGCATTAACCTTTTCCCTCACATTTTTAAGAGTTTAATTTTAATATATTGTTAGTAAAATAAGTTATGTGAAATATTGAGTATGCAACCACTTTTAATTAGGTGTGGCGGGTTTGATTCGTCATTTGCAGGTGGACGATGATGAAGAGAAGGCAGTTATAGGATTTTGGAGTGCATTTACGTGGTTGGTGGGTATGACATTGGTCATATCTCTGCTTTCTGAATATGTTGTGGGAACTATTGAGGTATCTTGCATAATATTTAATTAAGGATTTTGCAAATTATATTTCTTATATATTGATTAAGAAATTAAAAAATATATATTAAAGAAATCATAGAATAGGATAAAAAAAATCATAAGTAGCACAACATCTAGATGATTTTTTTAGTTCCTTAATCAATATCCTAATAATACTAGTTAACATTTTCTTTTAATTAATTATAATTAAGTAATGATTATGATAATCATTAAGAATTTGAATGGCATGAGCCAAGCATACATTAGATTAACGGGTTATCATTTTTTTATACTTAACCAGGCTGCTTCAGATTCTTGGGGCATTTCTGTAAGCTTCATTAGCATAATTTTGCTGCCAATTGTTGGAAATGCCGCAGAACATGCTGGTTCAATCATATTTGCTTACAAGAACAAGTTGGTAAGTACGGTTTGTCAATTTGTATATAGGCTTAAGTTTATTAATTGGCTTTTAAATCAATGAATTAATGGCGCTATGTGGTTGATTTTATCATGCAGGACATATCGTTGGGTGTTGCTATGGGATCTGCAACTCAAATTTCTATGTTTGTGGTAAGGTTGAATTATTAGTATTACTATTATATACTAATATGATCATGCTTAGAATAAATTCTATAATGTTAATTACCAACAAATGTTGATGATCTAATGACTAATGAATTTCAGGTTCCATTAAGTGTAGTTGTTGCATGGATAATGGGTATAAGAATGGATTTGGACTTCAGTCTTCTTGAAACTGGATGTCTTGCTTTTACAATTATAATTACAGCGTTCACTTTACAGGTATGCACAATGCATTCTATATAAGCCATCTTCTATTTTCTTTCCTTTAACCGTGTTATTTGTTGTCTTTCCTTATAGGATGGAACTTCACACTACATGAAAGGAGTGATTCTTACTCTCTGTTACATTGTCATTGGAGCATGTTTTTTTGTTCTCAAAACTCCTCTAATTGGTAAGTATGCACATATTGAATCAACATTTAAGACTTTTAAATAAAGTGATTATTGAATTTACAAGGTTTTAATATGTTACAGGGCAATCTCCTAAGGCCAGTTTTGGAGTTAAACCATCCTTTGAAGCCATCACCACTTAAAATGACTGTTTCCCCTACTAATATAAACAATGTCACCCATGGATAACTGAACCTCGTCTCAAGGATCAATTGCAGAGATGGACATTTTTATTCATGGTGGAAATTATGTGCCTTTGACTGAGGCTTTGAACAACATCATAAACTACAAAAAAAATAGAGACTTCAATGCTTTATATAATTCTTTCTTCGTAATAAAGCTTAACAATGACGTTTTGGGTTTGAAATCGCGCCTATGCTCTTTTTCTCTGTTTTAATTTTCTGTCTTCCCTTCTTACGCTTTATAGATATGATAATTTTCCGTGTACTTAATTCATGATCGCACCACTTTCATGTACTAATGAATAAGAATTTCTTTTTGTATAGGATGTAAAACATATTTCTTAATAAATTTGTCTTTGTTACAATGTGTACATCTCTATTACGTCTTTCGCAAGTAATAGTAATTATTCATAAAATCGCACACATCACGCAACTATTAATTTTTGGATGGGGATAGGCATTTATGAATATGTGGCTCATAGTTGTGTCAAGGTCTGATTTGGGTTGTAACTATGGTTTTGCGTTTCGCTTATGTACGTAACTTTTATGATCATTTAGGAGACATATTTTATATATTTGTGGTAGGAGATTGCCACTTATGCATGGGCACGAGGCAAGACAATTGCTGTTACAACATTTGCTGAAACACGAAAGTGAAAGAAAGAGCTCAATGTCTATGAGCAGTTGAGCGATAATAATGCTATGAGAAGAATTCAAGTAAATCCGAAAATTCCAAATTTATATCGCTTCAGAATTTGAATTCCTTTGACAATTAGCTAAAAAAGAAGAGAAGAAAAGAAAAACCTCATCTGTTAATAACTCATGTATTTCGAGAGCATCCAGAACACCTATACGATGATCCAATGTGTTGTGCTGTGATATTAAAGAGCCACCTAATTCTCTCATTTTTTTCAAACTATATATCCTCCACTCATCTCTTTTGGAAATTCAAGAGTTTGACTGATACAGCAAAAGAACCAAAGAACAGAAGAATAAATCCAAGAAGCACAATCACTGAAAGGCCCACAGCTGAAAATCCGTTGATTTCAGCTTCATATCCAAGACTAACAGCTAAGTATTCTTTCATGGTGCCCTCAAATCCAGGTCCTAGAATTTTGGTTTCCACATCACCAAGCTGAGGCATGATGATACCACGTAACGTCCATGGAATCGGGCAAATATAATAGAAACAAATCCACCACCCGGGAATACTCAGAGACATTGCAAGGAGTGTCATTTGAATCCCAGAGAGAAAAGACAACTTTTCATATTTACAAAAAAAAACCATGAAGCTACTTGGATTTTAGCAGCAAAGATTGATCATTTCTCTATTTCTTTCTGGAATAACAACGTAAAAGCATGGAAATCAATACACAATTGCTCTTAAGAGCAATACATACAGAAAACAGTTTACCAGTGACTGCATTAACAAAAACCAAAGTTTGTACTACAGTCAGTATCAGCTCCATGATTCCGGGTTAAAAAAAGGGATATAAGTAACTGAAACTAGATACATGTTTTGCGAGTATGACATTACTCACCGCTTTTGGGATGAGAAAACCTGAAAGAAGATTCCACAGGGAGTAAAATGCTGAAGAAATAACCGCTGCTAAATGTTGGGAAGATGAAAGGCCAACTGCCATAAGGCCGTAAAAGGTGAAGTAGGTGAACGTTAGGAACATGAACACAAGATAGAGAAAAAATTTTCCTGCAATAAATAAAAAATTATCCACTTAAACTTTTATTCACATGTAACATCTAAAACCATTTCTGCCTTCTCTTTTCCATTTTTAAAAGAAAGCACAGTTCAAAAAATTAAATTACAAATTTAAATTATAAAAAAAAATCAAATGTAAAAATGTCATTTCCCAAGAAAAACTAAAGAAAATGATATGCATATTCACCTTAAATTGATATTAGAAATCTGAAATGTAAAAGAAACTAATAAGGAACACTTATCTTTCATCACACATCAAGTTGAGTTACAACATTATTAGAGCACTTTACAATTATGCATGTTACTCATCTTATTCCATACTTTTGTCTTTCCTCTTCCAATCTCTAATTTGTAAAATAAAATGTATACAAAGGATGTACAACTGTAATTTCTCCATCACATTTATAGTTTTTTCTCTTCCTATCTTTTCCTTCTCCCACAAGATAGATTTTACACCTCTGAAGGGTGCAAAAGAAAATCTTTCGTGAATAAAAATATGGGACAGCTCAGTTTGAGAGGCTCCCATTACTACAAGCTTAAAGCAGGGTCATATATATGTATCCTTACCAACAACTACCATATTACAAAACATCAACATTACTCTTCGCAACAATGTTGTCCACATTCTGAACCCTCATACAGACATATTGGACATTATAATGGTGCAAGTAAATATTAGAATCTAATCTAGCATCAGTTACCTTTGGTTTTCATCAACAACAAAAAAAGTTACCTTTGGCACAACTGTGTATTAGGGAAACAAGGCAATATAATAAGCTAAAGAATGTGAGATGATGCCTCCAGGTTTAAGACTGGTATTGAGAGAAAACATCCAATAAATTTGTTTATGAGTTGGATGACAAAATAGTTAACATCAATCATCTATTTAATTAATGGATCATTTTGCTTGGCTCGCATTTGACTACTTTAATATGCCCTCCGACATTATAAAACAATAGCATTTATGGAATGACATACGAAATACATTAGGTTTCAAATGTAAAAGTACTGTCAATTTTTTAAACCATGTATGAAAACATATCTTATTCACAATTTCTGGATGGAACTAGTTCCGATGAAGTTTTGACTCTTGTCAATAATCAATCTATGGATGTCAACGTGAACACCAAAAGAATCATGCGCTATGATTCAAAGGTAAACAATTCAACTATGAATTTCAGGACACTGATTGATTTTGGGTGGAAGGAGAGGTGATGGTCCCTGTTTGCATCACTAAATTGTAAGGTGGATTCCAAACAACATAAAGCAATAAATATATACAAATGGAAAGTTGAAATATTACTGGGTGCCCTTTCAAAATTGATCATGAAATATGTGATTACACCAAATACTACTGTCTGAACAGCAATGTATGGTATCTCTATAAGCCCCTGTCAATCATATTAAGCAATTACTACAAGCAATATGCATAAAACATCTAACCTTGGAATTAAATTTTCAGTATTATAAGACTTACCTGGGCTGCCGCATAAGTGATTGGAGAGTACATTCCAGCAGCTTTCTCTCTATAAAACACTGTCCTTTCTATTGAAACAATTGGCTGTACCGAAGAAGAGTTGTTTACCCCAAGAAACATGCATGCAGAATAAAGAGCTCCCATAACCACAAACAGCTCTTGAGTTGATTCCCTACAGAATAATAATGACAACTGTTTTATTAGTATAGGGGTTAGAGATTAAACAGAAGAAAGTTCTAATGCCTTGGAAAAATCCGATTTAAATATATAAAGGTGACTTTATGTGTGATTTTGTTTTCATTAATAAGAGATCCCAAGTAATAATCATTTTATCAAGCCTCAGTCATTCCTCTGTGTACTTAAGACATTCCATAAATTTCTGTATTCCAATTCCAATTTGGTCTCTTCTTTTAGTTTAGTGTTATACTTTAAGACAATTCCCTTTACAATAAATGATAACAGAACAATTACCTTTTTGAACCAATGTCCCAAAATAGGGTACCAAATATCAAAGCACTTATTGCAGTGAAGTATAACCTCATGGTATTATATGCTGGAATTCTCCAGTACACTAGATTTTGTTTTCATAAGCATCGCAAAAATTGGTTAAACAAGTTTTGTGAATATGTGGTGTCAAACGTCAGTGGTTCAGATTCTGCAGGAGGATGTCCATATTGCAAAATAGAAGACTCCACCCCCCTGAGAAAAACATTGAGGAGTCTCTATTTTCTCTGCTCAGTTGATAAGCCAGAACTATCTGGCATACCAACCAAAGCATGTCTCAAAGTATCAAGCTCAACTAGTTTCATCACTTGTTCAACAAATTCCTGTAGAATATTTCAGTGAAAAGTTGGAATAACTGCTTATAAAATAAAAGTTTGGAAATAATTCAGCAAGATCAGATAGACAATGTGTTATGAAACAACTTACATGTCTTTTAACAGTTCCAACTTCCTTTGGCTGTATTGCAGGATGACTTTGCTACTAGGACCTCCGTGAGCGGGCAAAACCTCCTTGCTTCTAGCACTCGCGGGAAAGCTTGATGGCAACCTTTTAAGGTTTGTATCCATAAATGATGAATAGTGTGGATGATATTTACTTTTCTTTTTCTTAGTGGAAAATTATCACTAAACACGCTTATAAATGAGGGAAAGAAAATTTCAACTCATCTTTTTGTATAATTCTGCTCCCATAGCTTATTTTAGCAACATAGTTTATAATTATGAGAAAGATAGGGAAGAGAATGAGAAATTTAGAATAATAAAAAAGAAAAAATAAAACGACTTCAAAATGACTTGTAAACAATTTGAGAATAATATGGATTTGTTTAACTCACACAAGGTGAAAAATGAGTTAAGTAACCATCTTTAATTTTCAATAAAATTTAGATATTTGTCTTATTATTAATTCTATTATTAAATTGATTAAGACTATATTTAATGTATTTTTTTTCTTTCATGTCATTTATATTTAAATGTGATTGAAATTACTTTTTTATATTTTAATGTGATTGAAATATATTACAAATATTTTTTCAATAACATTTGACTTCTATTTTATTTTATTACTTAAGGGTTTGTTTGGGGTGGTTATGAGTTTTTGGTTTTTGGGTTTCAAATATAATTTTTCAAACAAAATGTTTTAAAAAAAATGAAGCTCGAATAATTTTTAAATCATTTTCGAAACATTCTTATACTCATTTTGAAATCCAAGAAAAATTATTTTGTGAATTTGATTTTGATTAAAAACAACACATATTTCTCTCATTTGACAATAATATTTTTTGTTATCACCACTGCTACCATTATTACCATCGCCACTACCACCTTCATCATTTCCACCATTACCATCATTGTCACCTAATAACTACTTGTCACCACCACCAATGTTGTCACAACCAACACCACTATTATTATCACTGACATCACCACCACCACTATCAACAATACTACTTTTGTCGTCGTCACCACAACCACCACCAACGTCATCGAAACCACCACACTGCTAACACATGTTGCCACCACCAGCCCACCATCGTCATTGTGACACCCTCTACCCCATACATATGTACAAATAATAAAAGAAATAATAAATCAAACTTAATTAAAAAAATTTAAAACACGTTTAAATACAAGTCTTTCAAAAGGGTAAAAGGCTCACATTCACCTTTCTAACATCATAATAAAATTTATCCAAATCAATAATAAATTCACTTCAGCTCAAAACAAGACCATCTAAAACTTCATACAATTAATATAGAACATATACCCTAATGTCACATCCTATCAGAGCATTGTGTTCCCGTGTCCTCTAGGATTAGGTTCTTCATAGTCATCCACCTATTCATCTGCTCCCACGAACACAAAGTTCGAGATCATCACAGGATCCAAACACAAATAACACACTGGGAGTGAGTTATCACATTCTTAACTAATAAAGAGTAACAAGGTAACATATAGGTGTAAATATCATAAAAATAAAATTAAACTTACTTAAGCATAACTCACATCATTTCACCACTTTGTCACCCAACATCACATCATAACACAACATGTCTCATTCAGTTTCACAACATTCACGTACTTAAGGATCAACACACAATATCACCAAGCCAATCAATATCGATCAATACACAAGCGTTATGCAACATATACACTAAGACTTAATCTTATATGCAATGTGATACCATGTCAATGAAAAACCTCGTCGGACGCCTAGGAGTACATGACAAGACAAATCACACACTAGCAAGTCAGGTCACTCTCACTAGGTAAGATCATAGGGAGACCAGTCAGGGTCACAATGTTTTGCGAGAATGCTCCAACCATATGGGATCAACATAGACTTAAAGGAGCACTCAAACCGGGTGACCTCCAAGGCCTACACTCCGAAGAGTCCGTCAAGGCCTCTCCCTCCTGATTCAGGTCCAACCCAGAAAATATTTTAGCACCTAGACTATATCTATGAACTGTACAAAATACACGACTCCTCAATTGTTCTCAAAATAGTTTATCTCGTCGCCCTTAAAGGGTCTTAGCATTAACTCGTCGCCCTTAAAGAGACTTAGCATTAACTCGTCGCCCTTAAAGGGACTTGACATTAACTCGTCGCCCTTAAAGGGACTTAACATTAACTCGTCGCCCTTAAAGAGTCTTATGGTCATGTGATTGTACAATTCATAGTTCACAACTCAATGCACACAACATCTCAATGCACATATATATCTCAATCATATACATACTCAATTTGTCAGATACACTTGATCTCAATCACAATGATATAATCTCAATTTAACACGTTATCACACCTTATGAATCATATACACTTTATCTATGAATTATGCAATACACACAACTACTCAATTATTTTTTCAAAATCATTTTGTCTCATCGGGTTCCCACAGTGGATCCCATCACAATACCCGTCGCCCCTTAAAGGGTCTTACAGTTTTCTGATTGCACAGTTCATAGCTCACAACTCAATACACACATCTCAATACACATTTATTTCACCATTCATCACAGGTTTAATTTATTACATACTCACAATTTGAATCATCATTTCATAATCTCACTGTAACAATTTATACAAAAGGTTTATCACAACATGGGCAGTAAAACCCCTCAAATAATTTCACACAATTATATCAAAATCATGGGTCAAAACACAAAACATCAAGAACACTCAAGTTTATCAATTAATTCTTATTAGAACATCAATTGGTATGTAAGGACAATAATATTGTATTTATAATTGTAAAGGAAAATTATAATTTAATAAACACCACAAAATAAACCCCAATTTAATCCTCTAAGTATCTCTACACATGTTCTCATTAATCTCCAATTGTGAATAACTAATCCCTTACCTCTAAGCGGGCTCACGTGTCTTTCGACATCGATAGCGGCATCTCTAGTGGTTTCCTGAGATTTATCATGTTTTTCCTCCCACTGCTCTGATAAAATTTCCAAACATCAGAGAGACAGAGAAGGGATTGAAGTCTCCACTTATATTGTCTTTGTGCGATTCAATTTTCTCTCTCCTTGAATATTATTTCACAAATCCCAACGGTGAAGGTGTACGGAATTGAATCTCAAACCACATATCAAAATTTTATGAAAATCCAACGGTTAACGAAATAGGGGTCGTAGTTTTATTGAGACCGTTTTGAGTTTTTGCGGGAAAAGAGAAAGCTACAGTGCGAAGGATATTTCTCTTAGCTCTGACATGTGTTTGCAGTTCCCAACAGTGAGAATGCTCGGAATTGGGTTGCGAACGTGGTGTTTAAATTTCACAACGATCCAATGGTGAATGAGTCCGAGATCATCATTTCTCTGAGACAAGTTTGGTGGGTTGTAGGAAAAATAAAGGATTTTGAGGAGGAGGAGAGAAAAAACGAAATTGAGGGGATAAGGAGTCCTAAAAACTATCGTCTAACCTAACATATCGTTATTCATACCTAGGGTACTCACAACCTATTATTTTATTTATTTTTATTATTTTATAAAAACAAACTCTATTTTATTTTGTATCAAATGAATAAATAAAATATCCTTTTTATTTTTTTATCAAACTATTATTTTAATATACTTATTTCTCTTTATTTATTTAATTACAAAAATCTTATCATAAAACTCTATTTATTTACCAATAACAACTCTTTTTAAATTAATCTATGAAAAATAGGGATGTTACCGTCATTGTCACCATTACCACCAATATTGTTACCACTACCATCATCATCACTGTCATTGTCACCACCACCACCATCACCGCCGATGCCGCTACTATCATTGTCATCGCAATCATGATCACCATTGGTATCTCTATGACCGCCTTGATGTATAACATTATTACTATCATCATTATCGTCACTACACACAAAAATATTTTTAAAGTAATTTTATTATGATATGAAACTTTCAAAATGAATTTATTTAAAACTAATCATATTTTAAAATTGATCTAATTTTTTAAAAAAACTAAAACTAAAAATTAATTATTATTTTTAAAAATTTTGGAACTTAAAATTAAAATCCACCCAAACGGACCCTTAATGTCTCATTATGTTTAGTTGTTAAATTTGAACTTAGTTCATAATTTTTTAACCACTAAGAAATTGGTTTATATTTCAGTAATATATACTTTTATATTATAAACTTGAATAGTCATTTGAATGAGAATGTGTTTTTATGAGTTATTCTTAGTATTTTTAATAATTATTTGTGAGTTAACTAAGAAATTGTGAAACAGTGAGTTTTTTAAAAAAATTAATTTTAGATATTTAATTCAAATTAATAAATTAAAACTATTTTTCTGATTTTAAAATTAAATGAAAACTATTTAAGTAAAGTGAATAATGAGTAGTTTCTTTATAATTAATTAAGAAATATTTATTAAGATTTAATATTTTTATATTATATTACATATACTTATGCATTTTAGTATAATTCAAATTATTAGCTTTTAATTAAAAATTATAACTTAATTATTTATCTATTAAAGTAATAAATAATATGACATGAACGTGATAATCAAAATGTTATAATTTCAGATTTTCAATTTTCATAATTTTATCTATGAGAGAGAAAGGATAAAATATCAAATGATAATAATTACATCAATGATAAAATTTAAAATAAGAAAAATGTCTCTAGATTCTATTGTTCATCGAGAGGATGAATTGTTTAACCTCATTTTTACCATGGGTGAATTAGACAAACGCAATAAGACAAACCTATCAGGCCTTCTTTGATGGTGGAGAGGAGGCGGTAGTTCTCTTGGTCGTTGGTGGCGAGTGCTTTCTTAACGACTTGTTCGCAGCAAGAGCGGCTGAGTTTTCTGACATACATTAAGTTCTCGGTGCTGGTGCCGGTGCCGGTGCCGGTGCCTTGCGTCGGAGGTTGTCGGTGAGAAGAGGAGAGCATACTTGATGCGTTTTTGCGACGGCAACCTCGACAGCACCGCCAACTGCAGCTCCTCCTCGTCCTCCCTCACCGTATAAAATGATGCGGAGGAGTCTCTCTAGGTTTTTGTGAGCGAGTAAGTTTCTAGAATTACAGTTACTTATTTACATTGATTTAAAATTTATAAATTGATTATATTAACTTATTTTATATCAGATAAGTAGATTATAAATTTTATATTTTTTACTAAAAGTATTTAAATATTGTTAATAATTTACATTATTTTATCTCTAGTTATTAATAATTTGTAATCAAACTCTATTTTAACTCGTTGGATTCAAAACGAAGTTTGCTTGAAGAAGAAAAATTTTCCTTCAGCAATACATTATACAATAGTAACAAAAACGTATATGAAGCATGCTCCAAGTCGGTTTTACATGCATGTTTAATAAAAAAAAAAAAAATTCACAGCCTTTGAGGTGTAAAATACCTTAAAAAGGATAGAAAAAGAAAAAGAAATTAGTAAATATAATTAATGATATGATAAATAAATAAAAGTAAAAGATATAAAATGAAGGTAAAAGGGAGAACAACAATTAGAATTTATTTGTAATACGTATTCCACATGTGATATGGGCAAAAGGATGAGATCAAAATCAAATACTTGGATTAAAGGACTGAATGGGAAAAAAGAAAGGGAAAAAAAAATATTGATTAGATCGTAGTGTCAAAACTATTTCAAAAGCACACGTTAATGCATCGGTCGTAAAATGAGGAAGGGTTGTTTTCTTTCTTACGATTTCATTTCCTACATTGCCGTAATACGTAGTCATCACTGTGAATTTTGGTTTAAAGTGATTTTTGTCCATGTCCTTGTCCAAAGTACAAGCCTTTGAAAAACTGGTTTAATTTCTTGATTTGAAAAACTGTTAATAATATATCCAATACATGTTATGTGGTCTCTAAAAAGAGTATTAATTCAGTCCAAAAAAAAGAGTATTAATAACAATTTTAAACTATTTTTTAATACACTATATTGTAAATTAAATTATTTAAATTACAAATTTTTAATAGTTATTAAATGAAAAAGAAAACTCAATCGTATGATTTTGATTTTTAATACAGTTCAACTATTAACAAAAATGATATTTTAATATGATTACAAAAAAAAATGATTAAACTTATTATTGTATAATAAGTTTATTAATTTTTAAAATAATTATCTTAAATAATAAATTTATTAACTTTTAAAATAATTATCTTAAAATAATTCAAATGATGATATGCGATTTGAAATAGACTTTTAAACTATGCTACAAAATTTAGTTTAAAAAATGTTTTTCTTTTTTAAGAAAGCATCATTGATATATTAAAAGAAAAAAGAGGCTATGTACTACACAACAGTTATATGCTTTAATACTCCCTATATCATTTAAATTAATACCGACGAGTAAAATTATAAAGATCCTTGAAATAAACTGCACCTTTTCACTAAAGCATTCATTGAAAGACAGATTCATAGAAAGACAAAAGCATGAAGATAATATGCCAATCTTAAGCTTGAAGAGACTATACCATTTACAAACATCAACAAAAAGGTACAATCCAACAAAACACTATTACTATATCCTAAAATGCTATGGTGCATTATGTCCTAAATATGATACGCTAGCACTACAAAATACAAAAGCCAAAATGGTGGCATAAGGCTTGTATCTGATACAAAATCACTACTTCAAGAAAAACATCAAATCTTACAACCAGGGGAACAAGCCAAGAATGTGATAACAGCATCCATCCCATTTCCTAAAAAACAAAACAAGGAGGGGAGGAGTTTGGCCACCATACAGGGTTAGCAGTTGGATTGGAAAACCTTACAAAAAAAACTGTAGGAAAATCCTCAATGCACTCTGACTTCATTATTCAGCGATTATCCTTAGTAGTGCAGCGAGACAATTTCCACTCTGTCTTTTTAGACTTAGACTTCTTGGACTTGGACATGAATCCTTCATCATCAGATTCATCGCTAATATTGCCATTTTTCTTTCCACGTTTCTTCTCAGCTTTTCCACAAACCACAATTTTCTGTTCATCCTTCTCCTCAACAAGCTCTGACTTCTCCTTGGGCTTCCAAATGAACAGAGATCTGAAAAGTTATGTCAGGTAAGTCCAAGAATCTAGTAACAAATCTGACATAGCACACCTCGGTACTATTTTTTTTACATCCATTATTGAAGAAGTCAAATTCTGAATCAAACAAAATAATAAGATTGTCAAAGCATAAATTTGATGACAATTTGCATAATGATACTCATATGTCAGAGAGTTCAATACAATGCATCTGTACCATCTACAATAACAATACTCTTTTGGAGGAAAAATAATAATAATTGTTTTAAGAGTTAGTTGAAGAAAACTTGAAAATTTTACTTTCTACTTTAGAAGTAGCATCATCACAGAAGGCTAAAAAGTTTGAATTTCATCCATAGACATGTAAAATCTCATCAGCCAAAAGAATTCATCAGTAGTTCCTTCATCATTTTCATCATCCAATATATTAGGACAAAAAAGATAAGTCAAACCTAGAACTCCCAGTTGCCAGGATATCATCACGGGGATGCAGCTTATTCACAGGACTGATGGTTGTGATGTTTGGGTCCATCACTTCGGCTACCAGTTGCCCTGTACTTGTATCTATAAAATCAATGGGATGGAGGGCAGCTCCATTGTAATTTTCACTTATATAACGACCAACAACAGCAAGGGACTCTGATGGATCCTGCAATTACATAAATAATATTGTTCCTAAAAGGCAGAAGAACAAAAGTAAACATCATAAACAACTGGAAGACATTTTAGAAAGAAAAAAAAGAAAATCACCTTTGGATCCCATTCAGCTTTAAAGGGTGTCAAATGCCGATTGAAATCATGACTATGTACAATTTCTCGGCTGGGAGAGTCCACATTACCAAAGATAGAATCCCATACACGAAGACGGTTGTCCTGCGATGTAGTGAGAATTTTGGTTCCGGATATTGGAGAGAAATATGCAGAGTTAACAACACGTGTATGCTTGAGGTCATAAAGGGATGATCCAGCTTCTATTTGACGCAGGTCCCAAATACGAGCCTAAATATAGAAACCATTGCACATCCAACAGGCAATGCAAGTTCAAATATCAACTGAACAAATTAAATATATGAATAAAACTGAAAAACTCACAAAATGATCATTTCCACAAGTCAGAAAGATGTCTGGTTGAATTGGATTGCAATGGATACCAACAACTTTTCCTTTTTTGTGGATCAAAATTGCATCACCACTCCTGTTGTTGGAGCGAATGTCAACCCTACAAATGCCACAGGATGTTATGTATACTTGGTTAATTTTTCACAAATGAAAAGCATTCACTGACCAAGAAAAAACAAATATAGAGGTTCTCATGTTATCATCTCCCATGAAAAATTCTAAACCAAATTAACAAAGTCAGATCTTGCTGTCTGCAAATATAGAGGTTCTCATTAAAATAATAGGATGTTCATGGTGCTCTCCTAAACAAGCTCCTAACAGATGCTGTGTGGCAATTGTATTGCACTTTAACTGCTAACCTTCACAAATGACCATGTGATGAAAAGAAAATCAGAAAAAAGTTCAAAATTCATAGCTAGCAAAAATTGGTGTGAGAATAAATTTCAATTGAGGATTATGTGCACACCTAGAAAGATTGTAAAAAGAAGATACTGTGCACATGGAACATTTAAGTAATAATTTATCCTTCAGGAGAAAAGAACTAATTACAAGCCTGGAGATGGCAACTAAGAACAGTGTAGTGTAAAAAAGAAACAGTGAAGTATAAAAACTGGATAAGCTTTCAAAAAGTGATGCAATTATTCATAATATTATGAGCAACCAGCTTGTATTCTTAAGTATTTCTTTGCATTATAATTAACTAATTTCAAGAGGAGGAGGTCCAAAGAAGTTACTTACATGTGAAGAAAACCAAAGCTATCAGCAACAAGAACGAGACCTTTCTCAGAATTAATATCCAAGCCATTGAGCATTTTCCAAGTGTTTGGACCCTAATAAAAAAAGCATATACAAACAAATTTTACTGCCAAAATTTAAGATAAGCTTTTACACTATAAGCTAAAGACAAAATATTATGCCACTACAGATCTTTCCAATTAAAAGCAAAAAATCCAGCCAGGTTGAATTGGCTCACTCTCTCACCTCCTTCTCACAGACAGTAACATCGCCCAAGCTACCCACTATCCCCCTCCAAAAAAATTAAAAAAAGATCACCAATATCATGAAAAAATTTACAATCTTACATCATAACCCAACTGGAAGTGGATGGCAGGGCCAAAAAAATACATCATAATAGGCAGTGTGTCCAAATTTGAAGATGTTACAATTCACAAATAGTGCTTCCGAATTACCTTGGCCATATTCAAGAGGGCACAAAATAAGAAAATGCTAAGACAAATGTTACCTGCCATCCATCAGGATTCAGGTTCAATGGAGAAGATGATATTCCTGTCTCCAAGTCAGTACAACTAATGGTTCCATCTGAGGATGCAGAATAGACCATACAATCATTTGTAGGATTAAACCTACAAAGTTTTCCATTTTAGAACCTAACATTCAGACTTCAGGCTAAGACAAAAAATAATAAACCAAAAGATGAAGAAAGGCAATGGGACAATTACAAGAAGACCATAGTTTAATGAAAACAACTTACCTCATATTGTTCACTAAACAAGAATGTATGTTCCCATAGACTACCTTCTCGTATACTTTACCAAAATCCCATACTCCAAGTTGCCCTTTCTTTTAGGATCAATGCAGGAAAAAAAGAAATCAGTGGCCAAAAAACAAAGGCAAACATAAAATTAATCTCAACAAATGTGATTTGCTGTGATAACCTTATCTCCAGATAACAGGATGTTATTCTTTGTGGGGTGGAACTCCAAGCATGTTATCCGTCTGCTGTGATATCTGATGACAGCACAATTCACTTGGTCTGGGATCACATATTTGGGCTTGATCTAGCGTAGAAAAGAAAAACAAAAAAAAATCATCACAATCAGAATGCCAAAATACTAGGATGTGAGATAAATAACCTGAGACATAGAAACATAAACATTATGGAATGATAGATGCCTTAATGCCAAGAATGTCTGTAGAATTTTATCAATTGTTGCAACTTGAAGCATGTATAGTTCACTAGTTCAGTTCATAATTCGCAGATCCTTAGCTGGGTAAGACTAAAAGGATATACTAGACTCTCTCTTGAAGCAAAAGTAGATTGAGGTGAGAATGTTAAGGAGCAACATAGTTATAAATACCTACAAATGCCAGAAACAACTAAAAAGAATAACAGATAAAACTCGGCAAATCAAGGTTGCTTTAGAATAATTTCAATGTTGTAATTAAAAGTTGACAATACTGACTAACTTAATTAGATAGACCAAAGAGCCAAACTAATATATGGTGTGTATTACCACATCACAAGTAAAGTATAAACATCATAGTAACAAAGCAAACAGCAAAATAAACATACACAACAAACTCGATTCTTGACACTGAGCAAACTAAAAAAAAAAAAAACAAATAAGTTAGGCTTACTGAAGGTAGGGATGGTCGTAGCTGGCGTTCAAACACATATTCCAAAGGTTTACACGCTTTCCTGCGAGGTGCTGGAACAACTCCATGCTCAGTAGAGACACGATGCGGGCAAGTCAAAGTGGTATGCCCTTCAATTCAAAAACACAATGAACTGATGAACTAAAATTTAATTTCTACGCATAGTCATTCAAACGCTATCAACCATTGAGAAATCATGCTAGGATGACTTTTAAGGTAGTTAGTGCAGTGTAAAAACCCTTCAAATATGAGTCCACTATTTATTTACTCTAAAATCAACGGCTTAACAAGGTACGATCATGCCAGAAAACAAAACAAATTAAGCAAAGGTCACAAAGATAATCATCCTAATTGATAAATAAAGATTAACTGCAACTACTTACCAGGCATTTTACACAAAAAACAAGGCTTCATGGGGCAATCAATATACGCGGCACCCTTAAAGCCCGCTTCATGACCAGGCTTCTTACACACCTAGAACATCACCCAGAAACCATTACGGTAACAGAATTTCAAACAGTGAGAAAAAAAAAAAAAAGCAACTTTGTAACGAATAATAAATAATAAATTAAAAAGGGGAAAAAAGAGTGACCTTGCAAACTTTTTTTAGACTAATAGTGATGGGGGCTTTTCCTTTTCTGTTTGCGTCGGAACCCAGTTCCAGTTTCTCGGTCTTCTCATTTGCAGTAGAAACCCCAACTTCTTCTTCTTCTTCTTCTTCGTCAAGTTTTTCTTCTTCTTCTTCGGATGAACTCTGTTCGGAGTCAGAGTCTCTCTCGATGAGAACCTTGGGGAACGCGGTTCTTGGAGTAACCGGTGCCATCAGAGAAGGGGGAAACTTAGCGGTGATGGTGAATGGAAGCGGGAAAATGAAGAGACTCTGAGGCGGTAGTGGACAAACCAGTTATTTTATTTGGCTTTGGATGACACACGTTGTGCGTAATTTCAATTACACAAAATGCCTATGTTTCTCGTACGGACTGACGGTAGCACACTCTTTTTTCCTTCTTTTTTTTTTTTTTTAATAACATGTTATTGATAAAGGAGTAACTATCCACTTTTCCAATAATTTATATTAGTTGAGAACTTGATTGATAATTTTTAATAAAATTCTCAATTCTCATTTACATTTACCACTCGCAACAACTATTCTGGCACTCTTTGACATACTTTTTCTTATTTGTTAAAAAAAGTATAATTGTAAATCTCATATCTTATTCAGAGTATTTGATTAAGATTTTAAAAGATTTTTTGATATACAAAATTTATAGATTTTGAAAGATAAGGTAAAAATATAATAATTTTAAAAAAAAATTAAAAGACTTTCATAATCAGAATTTTATAATTTAAATTTTGATGAAAATTTCTTTTTATTTAACAGGAATTCACACCCGTGACAAAGCTCACCTTTTGGAATTAAATAATAAAAACAACCACAAAACAAATATCAATTTTTGGCAATGAATTCAAACAACTGAAGCCAAATAAACTAAATTAAACTGAAAATGAACAAAACCCAGGAAGGATTTAATGGAAATTCCTTGAAATAAAGAAGTGGGTAGGAGAAGAATGGGTATTTTACAAAATTATTTACTTGTGATAATATTTTTATCACATATATGTCATTTATATGTCATTTAAGTTTTAAAAAATACAACAAATTAGGGTAACACCCTTAGAACAAATAAAAAATATAAGGTATTACCTAAGATAACATCTCATATATCCTACTGACAAAAAGTACACATGACAAGTAAATAACTACTTTTGTAGAATAACTACTTTAATTAATTTTGCAAAATAACTATTTTGATAAAAAAGAAGTTAGAACATCATTTATGATGTCAAATTTTGTAAGTGAGTCTTATCTATTTTTATTTTATTCTTTCACTTTTTTGTGTAAAAATTTTTAATTAAAATTTAATATTCAAGTAATATTTTTACATTTCATTCAATAGTAATTTATTCTACTTTATCTTACAATATAAATTATCTTAAATTGAATTTAGAAAAAATTAATTTTAAATATTTTTTTTACCATGACAATATTTGCAAGTATTATTAATTATATTTTATAAACATTAGATGCGTATAAAAAGGATTAATTTTTTTAATATACTTTTATATTTTTAATAAGATATTATTTTTTCTGTCAATATTTCTTGTAATACCTTCAATTTACAGAGAAAAGTTAAGACCAACAATATCAAATTAATATTGATTAAAACTTAAATTTAGTTGAAGATAAATATAATATTTTTTTCAATTCACTTTCTTTTACCGTTCTTAATTACTATGATTCAAATAAAAAGTACAAAAGTAATTTTATATTTTACGATAAGAAAAATGCGTAATCTCACAACTCTAATTTTCATCAAAATATACATCATATTATTTTTATAATATTTAATCACTATATTCATTTTAATGTTATTTTTTTAAATTTAAAGTAAATGGAAACTAATTTTTCTATAATTTTCAAATGAATTATAAACTTCTCAAATGATTTATAATATATTTATGTGAATACATATATTAAAATTTTATAATTTTACTAATAAAATAATAGTAAATAATATTATAAAATATATTACCTAATGATTTAAATTTAAATTAACTTTTATAAATATATATATATAATTAAGAGGTTGGTGGGAGGCCTAAGGCAATGACCTTGGCCTTACCATATCTTTCACGTCCAACTACAATAAATAAAAGGATACAAATTGAAAAAAAAAAAAAAGCAAAAATTCAAAAAAAAAATAATCTCACGTCCATTTATAATCACCAAGTAGTTCTTATATAAGTAATTCTTCATAGTTGTTGCAACTTGCAAGCCCGCCTTCGGTAATTTTCGTGAGTGATCTCATGGACTAAACAATAAGGAAAACAATGGCACGTAAGGTTTTTTTTTGGTTCTCTTCTGCATTTTTTTCTTCTTTTCTCTTTTTTTTTATATTCTCTTTTGCGTTTTTTTCTTCTTCTTTTCTATTATGCTAACAGAACAATCTACATCATTAAAATAATTATTAGTCGATAAAACTTCATGGATTAATGCACCAGTCCCTACATTGCTTGACTAATTGTTTTTGATTTATTCTCTCTGGTGCCACCATCCATCGAATCAATTGAGCAAAGCAAACAAAAAATGTTATATTCCCAGTTTTTTTTTTATTTGTTTTACAACAAAGTAATGTGTCTCATCACTTTCTTTTTCTTCTTATTTTCATAGTTCTATTTATTTATATTCTTTCTGTTGTTTTATTGTATTTCTTTTTCTTTTTCTCTTTTTATGTTTTTATTTGTTGTTTGCTTAATATAGGGCGTGTCATCTTCTTTCTTTTATTCCATAATGACCAACTTTGTGTTTGACGATTAACTGATTAAGGTTTTCTCTTTTTCTTTTTTGTTCGTTTGTAATGGTCATTTTTTTCTTTTCTTTTCTCTTTTTTTCCCTACTTTCTCCTATTTTTATGTTTGGGATATAGGACATATTAAATTCATTAATTGCTATATGATAGTACCATTTCATTCACCTTTTCTTTTCTCCTCCTTTTCAGGGTTACTCAATGGGATAGAAGGAATGATGCACTTTACTTCTTCTTCTTTTTTTTTTTTTTCAATTCTTAATCGTGTATTATCAAATAGCTTTTGTGCATACCAGAACAATTATAATAGTTGTATATTTCTTCTTCTTTTTTCATACATAACAGATGTTTTTACTTTATCTAAATCGTTATTTTACTTTTTAGATTGTATACACGTTAGTTTTTTTGGTGTCTAATTAAATTAATTACTTGTTACATGCCTCAGTTTATTATTGCCTTGGTTGTTGTTCTTGAGTTGTAAGGCCATTGTACCGTGAAAAGAAAAGGATTGACAAAGATTAAAAATCCATGCACCAAAGCATTACATTTGTTATCATGTTCAACAACAACAAAAATTGTTAAGACGTGTTAGTTTATTCATATACACAATTAAATTTCATTGTATATGAATGGTGAGATATTATCACGTCCAACAATTCTTGCTATGTTTTTTTTTCTTATTTTTCATTTTAAAAAACTGTGATTGATCTTCTTTTCTTTTTTCTTTTTGTTGGTTAATAGTGTGTTTTTTGTGTGAAAGATTAATATATAGTGTTTAACTTTTGTATTTTTCTTGTTGGAAATAATTTAAATCTCACATCGACTAATAATACAATTATATTAGACTTTATAAGTAAGGGGTAATCAGAGTTAGATTCAACAAATGATGGGTACTTGTCACCACAAATAAAAATTTGATGTAAAACTTGATTATTTTCAAATTTACTTTAAATCAGTTTCAGTTTTAAAATCAAAATTAAAATGGATAATCCTTAAAGACTATCAACAAGGCAGCATCTCTCACATGGAACTTGATAGCTTCTGATGACCCTTGGGCGAGACTCGTCATAGCTCCTACATCAAATCCTCAATTTGCCCAGGTAATTAATTTTAGTTTAAGAATCTATCCGGAAAATGTCAAAAAATTTAGAGATCACCTGATTAATTTAACCTTTTCAAAAGTAAATATAAGTATATTTTTTAAAAAAAAAATCATAGATTTCATACCTAAAATTAATTTTATTACAGTAAAACTTGAAAATTTTCGTTCCTATCAAAATCTTTTCTTATCCTCACAAAATTAATTACCACACATGTTAATATAATGTGTAAGAGTCTTTTCTTTGTACATTTTTTTTTGAGAAATTTGAATTTATGATATACTTCTTTGTTTTGTTACAATTGTTATATAAGAAAAAATATTATCTAAAAATAATTGTTATTTTAACCAATGTAATATTAATTATTTTTTATTTATATTTTTTATAATATTAATGATGAATAACAAAAATTATAAATAAATTAATGATAATATAAGATTAATTTTATAAAATTATTATTTTCTTTCTTTTATTTTTTATTTTTTTTGTTTGTGTAAAATAACTTAGGACAATAATTTTTTAAAACGAACGACCAATTATTTTGGAACACAAGAATAATGTAAAATAAATTACCTTAACCTACCAAAAATAATATAAATACCCTAACTCTTCAAAAAATATATATAATCTTGAGTTTTAGCTCAATTTTAGAGGCGTATCGAAGCTATATCTAAATCATGTAAGTTGAGTGGCTATTTCTTTTTCTAATTTTTCTTGGTTTAATTTTATTCACCTTTTTTTATAAATGCTTCTCTTATACATTTTTCTCTTTTATTTTAATTTATTTGATACATGTCACACATCAATCCAATTATATATATATATATATATATATATATATATATATATATATATATATAAAATTAAAACTTTACAAGATAAAATAAAGATTTTGAATGAAGTTTTATGGTCGATAATACATATTTCAAATTTCGTATTCAAAATTTCTAAAATAAAATTAGCTACAGGTGACACTAAAAGTTGCACAAAAATACCCATAAAAAACTTATTCATAGTTACTTGCAATTACTAAAAGATCTGTCTATATTAAAGTGAATTAAAATAAAGTAGATTTAATCTTTTGAAAAAAAAATGTAATTTACCATTATTATTATTATTAGGTTATTTATGTTAAAAAGGTTTAAGGAAAATATCCTTTCCAGGCTTAAAAAATATCACTAAACAACTTAAAATTATCTTAGTCGTGGGATGGTTTTATTGGTTTTTTTCTTTGCGGTCCAAATATCACATAGACTAGAGACGGATTATCAGATTATGTTTTCCCCTTTCTAGAACTAGAATTATCTTCCACTGCATCACGTCATTTTAGGAACATAAACACCTCTGATAAGATGTTCATTCAAAGACATTGGAAAATATTCTTTAAAAAAAAGACATTAATTTTGTTATGATCATATCTATATATATTTTTTTCTTCTTTTTTGTTTTTCCTCTTATATCAATATTAATTTTGTTTTTCACTCTATAATCATTTCTTTATTATAGGAAGGAAAAGAATTCAAATGTCTGTAATTGGAGATTCATTAAAATTGTCTGAATCTTTACAAAGAATGGTAGCTATTAGCTAGAGCAGAAAATGATACAAAACATAATTTGAAATTTCAATTTATCATGGCAATAAGCTACATTGGGAAATATGATCTCATCCAAGCATGTAAAAGTCTAGCAAAAAAAGTTAAAGATGACCATCTTCACTTGAATGATGAAAAGATTATTGAACAGGAATTGGAAACTAAGTGTACTGACTTTTCTTATCCTGATCTACTAATACGAACTAGTGGTGAACTTAGTTTAAGTAACTTCTTGTTGTGGTAATTGGGCTATACAAAATTTTATTTCAACTAGAAACTCTGGCCAGATTTTGGGAAGGATGAGTTTGTAAATACATTAAGTTCATTT
Organism: Glycine max; assembly: GCF_000004515.6. Classification (NCBI taxonomy): domain Eukaryota; kingdom Viridiplantae; phylum Streptophyta; class Magnoliopsida; order Fabales; family Fabaceae; genus Glycine; species Glycine max. The sequence goes on along the minus strand of NC_016089.4, from coordinate 43,142,924 downwards.
TAGCAGAGACAAAGACAGTATGGTGGACGATATTCATAAAACATGTGTATTGAAATATGGTGGTTACCTTCATGCATAAGTCATAACATATTCATTTATTAATCAAGTAATTGGATACAAATGGTTAATAAGTTAAAATTAATGTTAAATCATTCAGATAATATTTAAATTCGATTCTTAACAAAAGTAATTATTAATTAGACTTTATTTACTTTTTAATTGAAGTTTGAATTAATCAAAATTCTTTTTCTAAATTGTTAGTTGAAATTTATTGAAAGCATCTTTAAAATAGTGTGTTAGAGAATGTGTTGTTAGTATTTCTCTTAATTAAATGATAAGTAACATAAATATTGGTAGTTGTCTAACAACCAATACCATGTTTTGGAGATTAGAAAACAACTTACCTGCAAAGACAATTATTTTTTGGTTTAAATATGTTTTTAGTCATTTCAATTTGACTTATTTTTGTTTTTGGTCTCCCAAATTTAAATTAGCTTTTTTTTATCCCTTAATTTCAAAAATATGTTTTTTAGTTCCTCTTGATATACTTTTGGTGGTTTAGACTCTAAGGTTTTTATGTTGAGATTTCTCTTTAGATGACTTATGACGATCAAAGTGTTGTAACTGAATTTTTGCTTAACCCAAGACTTCCCAAAGGATTCCAAACATTCAAAAACATACCTCAAAGATTTAGGGGCAATTTCTAACAATAATTAAACCAATTTAAGATAAAAATAACATTATAATTACAAATTTTATACAATTACATCATAAATCAAAAGATTTATAATACTCAAGAACATAAAAAAAGAAAAACTCAAATCATCATAATCAACAATTTAATTACAAAATCCAAGTACTCCAAAGTATTTACAACTTGTCCAATCATAAGAAATATAAAATCTAATTTATTTGAGGGGTTTTGGGTAACCCCTCTACCCATGGCTAATGCCATTAATTCTAACAATGAGAAGCCACTCCCCCTTTACCTTAAAAGAAAAAAAATACAGCAAAGGAAAAAAGATGGCACAACAACACTCCTCCAATTCCTCCTTCACAAATGTGGTGGTAATTTTTATGGGATCTCTTGCGACAACTCTATAGTGTCAACACATGTTTCTAGAAAGAGTAGAAGAAAAGAATGTTTAGGTTTTTAGAAATAGCAATACAACTTTTAGACATTATTGGATTGTGAGCACGAAAGCCTAGCTAATAAAAGAGACTCACAGGGGAAAAAAAGGCTTGTGCACCACAAAACAATGCCTACTTCAATAATCCATAGAATGCATTTTTTTTTTGTTTAAATACATTTTGTTTCTATAACTTAGTGTTATTTTCATTTTTGTCATTGTAATTTTATTTATTTGTTTTGTCTTTATAAAATGTGTTTGTTTTATTTTTTATATTTATTGTATTATAGATAACATTTTTTAAAATATTATTTAAAGTTATTTAATGATGAAAAATAAAATAAACACATTTCGTAATGACTAAAACAAATTCAGGAACAAAAATAAAAAATAAATTATAGGAAAAAATATTTAAACTTTTTTTAACGTATTTAATTATGAAAATCCAATTTTGATATCCATACTCATATTCCCAAATCACTATTTATTTCATTGGAGTATTATTTATTTAATTTATTCCTTAAAAGCATTTCCACAATAATTATTCACATGTACATATAAGAAAATAAATAGCGGGGTGCATGTTACAAGTTTCCAAATCATTTTCTACAATTTATAGCCTATTTTTCTATCAAAATTCGTCTATTTTCCATTTACAACCATGCATCAACCGTTAGATTAATTAGTCTAAATAGTAAAAGGTGTGGTTTTTTTGCAAGACTCCAATAAAACAATATTTTTCTCATTATTTGACTACTTACTCAATTTGATACATTTACCAATAGGTCAACATTATTTATTATTTGTAAATTATATTTTTACTACGGAGAAATGCTTATATGACCCTACACTCCTCTATTTTTTTAACGTTACACTCTTCTTCCTACAAGGTTATTTTAATATAAATGAGCTATTCCCCTGTTATTAGTGTTGGCATCATTAATGAGTTTTAATTACTTCTGCTACAAAATTTGGGATATTAGTAGTTGAACTAAATATTTTGAGTGAATTAGTTCCAAAGTGATTAATGTGTGTGTTCAAGTTTTCATTTCATTTTTTAAGTTCTTAAAGTTAATAATATTGCATTTAAAATTAATTGGCTGTGACATTAGAACCTGTGGAAAGAATCCGAAGAATTGGTAGAATGAAACAAGATAGAATCTCAGATTTGATCCATCACAAATTTAAAGTCTTGCTCATCTCTTTAAAGTGATGTTAATATAAGTATCCTTTTAAGTGTTATTTGAATTTGAGAATTTTTTCTCCCTTAAACTTGGGTTGAGTCATGCTCACCGGCTGACCCCTACACCTCACCAATTTTTACACTAATTAAAAACATAAAAGAATTATCTTATGAAATTATAATAAAACTCACTAAACGAGTCAATCTAAATTTATTTTTCTGGTAGGTTGAGAGGCCCAAGGAAGTAGCCGACTATAGGTCTATAGCCCTTAACATCTTTGAAAATCTAGATAATTTTCGTACACAGTCATTAGTATCTTACCAAAATAGTAAATGCTAGTTTTTAAGCACAAAAAATTCGTGTTGTTATGTTTACATCAAAGAATTCAAATGCAGATGCAGTTATGAAAAATAAATGGCACAAGAGACCAAATCAGTGGCCGACCTACATAGCTGTGAAAAAATGAATTAAATTTGTAAATAAAATTTTATATTTTTATATTTTATTTATATTTATATAATTAAATCTACTCAATTTATTTTTTATAATTTGGACTAACTATCTTGGGGTCTTGTATTCGCCATTGGACCAAACAAAGTAACTATCCATCACCTAATTGGAGCCAAACGTCTACCATCTTAAAGAAAAATAACGTGGACCATTAACAGTCCAACACTTACCAATCGTGCTACGATACGGCAGCGTTTTGTCGCCAGTGTCGAAAATCATATTTTCTCACTCTTTATAAACGAAAACGCCCTTCAGAATTCTGCAGTGGCATCCCTTATTCCCATTCCAGTGGTGAGTTTGCCGAACCGGGATAACCGTATCCCCATTCAGAAAATACAATGTTCTCGTTAAGACTCCCTATTCCTCTCGTTAAAACGCCACCCTCTTCCTCTTCTTATTCTCCTTATTATCTCTGTCCTTTCCATGACCCTTGCCAAACGCGGGGACTTATCGTCTCCAAGCGCGGCTCCGCCACCGCCAAGTGCCACGCTGACGTGACACTTCGCCATGACAGAGTCTCATTCGCCGGAGAGTCGCCGGATCCATTTCCGGCGGAACTCGCGGCGGAGATGATGCCGAAGCACGTGGCGGTTATAATGGACGGGAACGGGAGGTGGGCGAAGGTGAAGGGGCTGCCGCCGTCGGCGGGGCATCAGGCGGGGGTGCAGTCGCTGAGGAGAATGGTGAGGCTGTGTAGCAGTTGGGGAATTAAGGTTCTCACGGTTTTCGCGTTCTCCACCGATAACTGGGTTCGACCCAAGGTCATTCTTGTCTTTTCATGTTTCCAAGTGCAATTGCATTACCGTGGTGTAGTTAGTATTTTTGTTTTTTTTTCTGAGTAGTATTATTTGTGGTGATGGTGTGCAGTTGGAGTTTGATTTCTTGATGAGGCTGTTTGAGACAACAATAAACTCTGAAGTTCAAGCTTTTAAGAGGTAATAATCTTACCAAACTTCTTTGTCCTTGAATTGAGTGTACGAAAAAGTGAGCCAAAGATCATGCACTTACACTCTATCATTTCATCAAGATTTTTCAGATTTTTTTTTTTAAAAATCAACATATTTAATATACATAATAAATATATTTAATTATAATTTATAGTTAATGCATAATCTTTCTTCTCATTTCTTTTGTGTTAAATTAAAGATATTTTAAGTAAGGAAGGGAAAACATAATTTTATATTATGATTTAATCATAAATTATTAAGATAAATTTATTGATTTTATAAATAAAATAATTTTATTTTTAAAGGAAAAATGTCACGTGTCAATCCATTTTGATATATATGGGTATCTAAGGGAATATTTTCACTGAATTTCTTGGCATCACAGCATTTTATTTTGAATCCTTATTATTTGTTTTAAAATTTTACCAAGCAAAAAAATTGAAGATTTTGAATGAAGTTTCATAGTGATAATAGATATATTTAATCTTTCATATTCAAAATTTCTAAAATCAAAATTAGCTACAAGTTGTTTGGTCTAGCTCGGTAGTATTATTTTTCTTAGCTTATGCTAAAAAGGTTTAACTTAAGAAAAATAATCCCTCAAAAGGCTTAAGAAGTGTCACTATACAACTTAAAATTATCTTGGTGGACAGAGGGTTCTATTTTGTTTATTTCCTATGTTTTTTTCTTTGCGGTCCAAATATTACATAGAGTAGATACGGTTTTCTTTCATCTTTTTCTAGAATTTTCTTACTCTGTATTACGTCATTTTAGGAACTTACCAGAAACACAATCTTCTCATAAAATGTTCATTAAAAAATAATACATATTGGTGACACTTGACATTGACTGTAATGAGTTATGAGTTGTGGTCACAAGTCACAAACCAAGTATTTCTTCTTTTATTTTTTTACTTTTTTTTCCTTATATCAAGCAAGACTTAATTATAATTTTTGTTCTTAAAAATGAAAAAAAAATATTTTAGTTTCATAAATTAAAAAAATATTTTAATCTCTTAATTTTTTTTTAAAAATGTGTTTTAAATCTCTAAACATTAAATTTGACGACTAAAATGTTTTTTTCGTTCAAAATAATTGTTAGTCTCTAAATAGTAAATTGAAGAGACTAAAAATGTATTTTTTTTTAAATATAAAAGACAAAAATGTTTTTTTTTATTTTTTTTATTTTTGGAAGAACAAAACCAGATTCACTCAAAAAAAATTTGGATTAAAAACACAATTAACCATATCAAGTAATATTTGATGAACTTTTTTTTGTCATTCTTATAACTTCTTTTTGTTATAGGGAAGGAATTCAAATATCTGTGATTGGAGATTCATCAAAGTTGCCTGAGTCTTTAAAAAGAATGATAGTTAGTGTAGAAGAGGATACAAAACATAATTCGAGACTTCAACTTATTGTGGCATTGAGCTACAGTGGCAAATATGATGTTGTGCAAGCATGTAAAAGTGTAGCCAAGAAAGTCAAAGATGATCATCTTCACTTGGATGACATCAATGAAAACATTATTGAACAAGAATTAGAAACTAATTGTACTGAGTTTCCTTACCCTGATCTACTAATACGGACTAGTGGCGAGCTTAGAGTGAGTAACTTTTTGTTGTGGCAATTAGCCTACACAGAACTTTATTTCAACCAGAAACTCTGGCCAGATTTTGGGAAGGATGAATTTGTAGATGCATTAAGTTCATTTCAGCAAAGAAAAAGACGCTATGGTGGTCGACATGCATAAACATTTATTTGTTATAGGCATAAGAAAGTAACATGGAAAGATAGTTTTTTTTTTTTTTTGTTATATTGATCAACAAACTTGTTAATAGCATTTGGAGAAAAGATAAATGATATTATAGAGTTACTATATTCTTATAATATTGTTTTATAATTTCCCTTTTCTTCATTTCTCTTACTCAATTTTATGTTTTTTTTCTTCTCTGGACTCTCTTTCTTAGTCATAAAAAACATTGTAAACAACACAAGTAGAACCTTAATGATAATTTGATGGATTCATCCTCAACCAAAATTCATTTATCAACTTAAAAAAATGAGCATGTACATTGTATTCATGGATTCTCTAGCTATCATGGTTCATGTCTAACCTGAACGCTGAGCTTGTAGTAATTTGGAAGGGGCTAACAGTAGCTAGGGAGAGGGGCTTGCTTTACTGTTGTTATCTGGGAAACTCAAATTCGAAGCTTGCTCTCAAGTTGGTCAATGATGGAGACCCTTTTCATACTCATCCTCTTGCACCTAATTTGGTCAACAACATCCAGAGTCTTGTTTCCTTGTACTGTAATATTTCTTTCATTCATACTTTGAGGTAAGGAAATAAAATAGATTATTGGCTTGCCAAGTATGGTGCCTCATCCAACGATGCGCCCAAGACTTGACATTCTTGCCGTACTCATTTTTACCAGGCTCTTTTAGGAACTATATGATTTGTTGATGATGAAAAATGCTTCCTTGATACTTAAAGCTTTGTTCTTTGTGATTTTTTTTTTTGTCTCTGTAAAATGTGTTTTAGGGTGGCATCTTGCCTATTTTGATGTGCTCAAATGATATATATTGATATGTGTTGAAATGATGATGTTCCATTATTGTTTTGAATCAAAAGCTTCAAGCTTTGAACTTGCCATAAAACTTCAGAACACAAAAATAGGATTTTGGCATGATGAGAATTTTTTGGCATTGGAAATAGAGAATAAGGCATTTTTTTTTTAATTTGAGTGATTAAAATGAGTTAGAAAACTTTAATCGAGTGATTGGAAGAGTTAGTAAGGATTTGGTTAAAAGGATTCATAAAAATGTTACAATGCCTAATAATTTTTTTAATCATTAATACACTTAGATTAATTAGTAAAAAATGATTAGAAGGCCTTTCTAATAAATCAGTAAGCTTTTGACAAAAAAGAAGTGAATTTAGATTAATTTTGAAGCTTAGAATATGTATATTCAAACTAAACAATATTCAATTTTTGTGATTACTAATTTAAAACATGATTTAAAATATTAAAATTTATTTAATAAAATTCATTTAGGTCCAAATTCAAAGAGGATTGATATTTAGAGTTAAAATAATAAATTTAAGGACAAAATGGTGAATTCGTCCTTAAAATATTTAGAAAACTTAAGAGGATCATATATTCTAAAATAATAATACAATTATACATTTTTGTGAAAGAATCAAGCTAAAAAATATGGTGAAAACTGTAATACTTAGAATTTTGTTTATCTATTAAAAAAATCATGAGTCTATCGTTATTGAATTATTGATTAATCTTATTTGTAATTTACGATAAATTTTAGTCGACAAAATGTAAAAAAATAAAATGAAATAATAATTAAGTGGCAGGGTATGTGCAATGTAGTGTACACTTCGTAATTTTTATTTGAGTCAAAAACGTTGTTTGCCCTAACCATTTCACATTCCCCGATTTCCCTCACCGGTTTGTGTTGAGCAGATAGAGAGAGATGAACCCGCTAACACTAGTGAAGCGCACTCAGAACATCAATGCCAGAGAAGCTGCACTCGGCATCGGCGAGCAAGCCTCCTGGCACACCAAGTACAAGGATTCCGCTTACGTCTTCGTCGGTGGCATCCCCTTCGATCTCACCGAGGGTGACCTCCTCGCCGTTTTTGCTCAGTATAACAACTCTTTCCTCTTCCATTTCAATTCGATTCATCAACTCTTTTGTTTTTTTTTTTTTAACAATTTTTTTTATTACTCAGATACGGAGAGGTTGTTGATGTTAACCTAGTTAGGGACAAAGGCACCGGAAAATCCAAGGGTTTTGCGTTCCTTGCGTATGAGGATCAGAGAAGCACGAATCTTGCTGTGGGTGGGTTCCTGTTCTATGATTTTATTATATGTTCTTTTTTTAATGATTTTTTTTGTGTGTGTGTGCGTGGATGCATTTGTTGAATTGCGTTTTGATGTTTGTTTTTTGTGGCTCAGATAATTTGAACGGGGCACAGGTTTTGGGGAGAATTATTAGGGTGGACCATGTTGATAAGTATAAGAAGAAGGAGGAGGAGGATGAAGAGACAGAGCGGCAGAAGAGGGAGGCGCGTGGCGTTTGCCGTGCTTTCCAAAGAGGTGAATGCACTCGGGGAGCTAGCTGCAAGTTTTCTCATGATGAGCAAGTAAGATAAGCATTTCATGATCATGCCACAAAGTAATTCGACTTTTTTTTTGTATATATATTATGTTTTTAGATGTGTATGCTTCGTGTGACTTGAAAACTTGAGTATTAGGGTTCGAGTTTTTGTAAGGTTTAATTGAAGTGTTCGAATGCAATACTTTTTGGTTTATTGGAATGATTTATTGCTCTTTGACTCTTTGATATCGTGGGAGTGGGATTTTGGTATTGACCGTAGATTGTAGACCATAAACTACAAATAGAGCTGCATTTTATTTTATTTAATATTTTTGTTATTTGTTAAGGTTGTAGTCTTAGATATGTCGTTGGTCACATAGAAGTTTGGTATTTCAGCTAATAAGTTGTTCATTAGTAATAATAAGATGCTATGATACTAACAACAGGCATGCATTAGCTTTGTTGATGCTCATGGGTTTATTATATGGTGTTTCTTGGTCATACTTGCAAAGGGATTGGATTTTCCTTCTTAAGTTGATGTATATTCTTTTTTTTTTTATTCTTTTTGTGGCCTTATGATGATTCATGAATCAACTGAACACTGCAGCTCAGGCCAATAATTCTAGTAAACAGTTATGTTCAAATCCACCAATTCTAGTCACTTCATCTAGCTGTGACCTCTAACTTCATTTTACCTTGTTGCTTGTGCTTGCTCAATTCACCTGTCTTTTCACAGTTTTATGGTTATATTTACAATTTTAATATACACACTTATCTGAAATTTTATTTGTGCTTGCTGCTGGCTAGGCTTGCAGTCAGGTTTTATTCTCCCCACTGTTTCTGTAAATGAGCAAGCACTATTGTAGACAAAGATATTCATTACAGGGTTTTAAATAGCGTTGCTATAGTGGCGTAGCGGAGCAGCCCCTTGCCGCTACAGGGACTGCTGTAGCAGAACAGTTTAGATTACTGGCCGAAGTGGACCAAATAGTGGGCTCAATAGCATCTGTAAAAAGCCCTCTAAAAAGAGTGGTTAGAGCTTTTTTTAGGGGTGGTGGTGGAATTTTTGGAATTTTAATTTCTAAAAATGATATCTACTGCTATATTAGTTGGGGAAATGATAAAGAAAACTCGAATTTAGAAGATGATGATTGATGATTTCTATTTAGGAAATTTGTATTTGACTTTTGTTAGTATTTACTTGTATGTTTTATTTAAGACACCTATAACTTTTAATTGTTAATTATGAATGTCATGAATTTTGAGCAATTTTTTTTATCATTTTTGAGAATTTATATGTATATATTATTATATTATATATTATAAAAACTATAGACTATATAAAAAACTTCAGAGTAGTGGCTATACTGCTACCCTCTATCCTGCTTTAGCAGATTTTGGGCCAGCTGCTACTCACCATCTGAGATTCAAAACATTGATTCTGTATTTCATTTTTATGGATTTGGAACTTTGTTCTGTTGATGTTTTTGTTTTACTATTATTTTCCTTTTATTGTAATGCACTGTGTGGTTCAAAGGAGGGGGAGACAGGGGAACTAAACAAATTTAGAATTATACACTTAGATGGTCAAACAAAGCTATTAAATTAAGGATACTTTAGTCTAATTGGTACAGAAGTTTCTCTCCCTCCAAAATTTTGAAAACATGTAAAGTTCATAAAAACCCTCCCCTCCCTTCCATTTTCCCTTCAACTAAACATCATTAAGGAGGATGATCATTGTATATTGTATAATAGAACAGAAAGTAAAGAAGACAAAACAGTAGGATGATCAGTAATTCAGTACTCCTCATCTCCTCCTAGGCTACAAAGAGACTTCAGAGGAAAGAAAGGAAATTGAAAGCATTAATACAATAGAGTAACATTGTCCCTTTGCAGGTCAGACCTTTAAAGATCCATGAACAGCCATCCACAAGTCATAAAACAAGCCTGTCTCATTAAAGCTTTAATAAGAAACTTAGTGCTAGAAATTCTGGAATCACTCCAGCAAAGAGAGCACAATACCAGGGAATCTTATATTCCATTGTACTTCCAAAACCTTATAATGGAGGGAAACAAGAACGTTGATGGTCATATTTAAGCAAATCTTCCAAGTAGAATGGTGCAGAGAGGTGGTGAAGAAGTTGCACATTGAAGTCAATGTACAAAACTGAAGATTGTTGAATGAAGTTTAGCTATTTCCTTTATTTTGATGATTGATATATACATTTTTGTGGTTAGTTCAACCTGGTTTCTTTTAGCTTCATCCTTCAGTTTGTTCAATTATGCTTTTACATAATAGTATAATACTAATAAGCTCTTGTACTTTTGCCGGGGCCTTAGTCTATGATAGTCATTTTTGAAGTAATGAAAACTTTACCAGTAATGGGAAATTGTAGAAAGATTTCGAGAGGTAAATTGTAATGGGAAATTGCAGAGTTATTGTTCTAATCTTTCTATAAAACAATAACCATGATTTTTTTTTATGGGCAACTACCCTGTAACTACCAGTTATAAAACCCTTACTAACTATAGCTGCCTAACTAACATTCCTTTCCTATTCGTATTTCACATTTATATAAAAACCACAACAAAGCCTTATCCCACTAGTTAAAGTCATCTATATGGACCGCATGATGCCGTTTAGCTACATCTTGTATTTGTATTTACATATCAGATTTAAATTAACTAAATAAACTAATCATAATTCCAAGCTACATAGTTTACATATATGGTAAAGTCTAAATAGGAATATAAATTTGAATTCTATAATGTAATCCTTAATGCATTTCAATGATAGGAGGACCAATGTTTTTGGATGGGTTTTTTGTATTTCCTGACTGTAATGTATATGCTTAAGTTTGTGAGCTTGCTGATCCTAAGATTGATAATATCATATTTAAAATTTTCAGTGAATTTCCAAAGTGATTAATATGGGTGTTCAAAATTTTATTTCATTTTTTAAGATCCTAAGATTAATAGTATTGTATTTAAAATTAGTTGCCGGTGACATTGGAAGTAGTGGAAGGAAAAATGTACTTGAGCTTGAGGCTCATTTAAAGTTGTTCATCACCATAAAGAGGTTAATTTATGTTAAAATGGACTAAAATGTAATATATATGCATCTCTCAAGGAGAGAAATGTAATTATCAAAATTAAAGGGAGGACATTGTAATTTAAATATATCTGACGGAAAAGGAGTGTAATTTACCCATAATTGTTTGCCGCTTTATTGTTCAGGTTCTCTGCTTTGTATAATTTCTTGTCATTTTTGCTTTCCTTATAGTTGACCTTTTGAAGTTGTGTATGTTATATAATGTGCTGAATTTTGGAATAAAATCTTGTTGGATGCAGATGGTTTATGCAGCTACTTTTTATATTTGTTATTTTGTTCTTGATTGTCTTTGTTTCCTTTATCCAGAGAGCTGCAAATACAGGTTGGGGTCGTGAGGAAGACAAGCCAAAATGGGGTCACGACAAATTTGAGGGTCCCAAAAAAGAGAGAAGATCTGGCAACAATCAATCAAATCATATTCCAGAAACTAGAGACAGAGATTCACGTACTAGGGCCCGTAACTTTGATGCTGAATTAGACAACCAACCTAAGAAAAGTGATAGAAGAGAGACGGCAAAGCGGTGGCATGATAATAATGATGATAAATTTGAGGGAAGAGAAAATAACAGTAGAAGAGAAGAAAATAGATCAAGAAGGCATGAAGATGATGACAAATTTGAGGGGAGAGAAAATAACAGTAGAAGAGAAGACAAGAGATCAAGAAGGCATGAAGATGATGACAAATTTGAGGGGAGAGAAAATAACAGTAAAAGAGAAGAAAAGAGATCAAGAAGGCATGGAGATGATGAATTTGAACACAAGTCAAGAGAAGATGGGTATAGGAGAGAAGAAAAAGGATCAAGAATGGATGATTATGATGGTATGGAGCTTGAGCCAAAAGATCAACGCAGAAGGGAAGACAAAAGGTCAATAAAGCCAGATGATGTTGAGTTTGAACCAAAGTCAAGAGATTCTGATATAAGGGAAGATAAAAAATCCCGTAGGAGGGATGATGATGATTTTTTAAGCAAGTCCAGAGAACCTCATAGTAACAGGGAAGACATGAGATCAAGAAAGCACGGTGAAGATGAATCTGCACCAAAGTCAAGAGAAAATTATGCTAGGAAGCAAGATGATAGATCATATAGAAATGATAGCAGTCGAACAGAGTCAAAAGAAAGATATGATTTTGACAGGAGAGAAGAGAAAAGGCCAAGAAGGTAAGGGCAGTATCAAGGTCTGGATATGGCATGTCATTCCTTTGTTATGGAGAGAAACGAGTATTAGACTAAGTTGAACAACATTTGATAAGCTGAACTGTGATTCAAAGCTTCTAATATTTCCAAGGTCATTTTGTTTATCATGATCGACACTGCTGAGAGCACTGAAAATCTTCTTTTTGGCATGTATGATAAATATTTTGTTTGGTTCAACGGTCTCCTACTACCAATGCTAATGTACCATGAATTCTCTATATTTGGTGTGTCTATCAGCGATGCTATCTTCTCTAAAGGTAGCAAAAAGCGAAATGCTTTGGCATAGCGAAGCTCCCAATTTTTACGGTGCTGGTCTAAGATGCAAAATTTGATTCCAAGTATTATATTGTAGAACGCTTGGTTCAGTTGGTTGTGGATATTTTATATTTTCATTTGTTTTCTTCCCATTTTATTAATGTTAACTTGGAGTTGTTTAAAGATTAAAAAAAATCTATGCAACATTCATCAATGCCTTTTAATGCGATTCAGGAACTCATTCAACATAAATTGAGGATTTTAGCTAAGAAAAGTCGAGACCATCAGGACTGCCTAGTGCCTACTTTGAGAATTTGGTTCACATTCTCCCATTTGGGAGATTTTTCAGGGGCGAAAAACACCACAATTCACTATATATATATATATATGCACACTTGACTTTAATTGAAGCATATTACAAAAGTTCATTAGTCACAAGTTTTGTAGTTTCTCTTTCTCTTGTTGAGTCCATCCTTTGAGAATTCATTTATATTATATTTCCAACAATTTTGCTTGAACTGGTACATCTTGCTTGAGATTATACAATCCACCCATCTCTGCTAAAAAGAGAAGTGAAGACCCACGCATACATAGGTAAAAGGTTTTACGCTTACTTGAAATCCAAATCACTTGACTTAAATTTAAAAGGTTTAAGAGAGTTTGTAAACTTTGATAGTCACAATTGTCGTTGTATTGATTGAGGTTAATCCATTCTATTTCCCCAGTTCAGATTTGAACGAACAATTTAATATAAACCACCCAAAGAAAACGCAGAACAGAAGAATATTCATAATTGCTCAAGCAAATTCGTCATACACAAACTGCAACCATTTGATTATTCATCTAACAGGAAAGGAGCAACTCCATCTAACATACACAAACTGCAACCATTTGATTATTCATCTAACAGGAAAGGAGCAACTCCATCTAATAAAACACAACAACTATGTTATCAGTTGCTTCCCAACATATTATCAATTAGTTTCCCAACAGCAATGTAAGAAGACCCACCAGTAAGGACAGCATTCCTAGCCTTCTCTTTCATCTCCTTCACATTCTTGTGCACCACATTATCTCCATCCATCAATTGTTTCAAGCCTTTCTCTATCTCCTCTGCCATCACAAGATCACTACCCCTTCTATAATCCACTTTAAGCTCCACTGCCAATTCGTATCCCCTCACCATCCAAAAAGCATTCAGCTGTTGTTCTGCATAGATAGGCCATGTCAATATTGGTACCCCAAACCACAAGCTTTCCAAAATAGAGTTCCATCCACAATGAGACACAAACCCCCCAATGGCTTTGTGTGCCAAAACCTCCACTTGGGGTGCCCATCCACATACCATTCCTTTACCTTCCTCCATCCATTCCAAGAAACCTTCTGGTAAGGTTCTGTCTGCATTGTCTGAGGTTGGGGGAGAACGCATAGCCCACAAGAACCTTAGCCCACTACCCTGAAGTGCTAGTGCTATTTCCCTTGTTTGAGAAGGACCAAACCCTCCCATGCTCCCAAAACAAAGAAAAACAACAGAAGAACCTGGCTGCTCATCCAGCCATTTCAACACTTTGTCATGCTGAGCTTGATCCAAATTAGGGTTAGGCTGACCCTTGAGATCAATCAAAGGGCCAACAGCGTAGACAGGAGGGGTTCGACTTTGACCTTCTTCAGACAATGCATCAATAGCATACTGCTCCAGCTCTGAAAAAGAGTTGACAATGATCCCTTTGGTATCCATGAACCTCTTAGCAAGCTTGTAATACGTGGCGTATCCACCGTCTTTGTTGAAAGCAGCATCAGGCAGAACACTCGGAGGAACCGGATCCGGGAACCCGGGAATCGACAAGTCAGGATCAGAATCACTGAACACATCCTCCATCCGACGGCTGAGGAGGAAAAGCATGAAAGCTGTGAATGCAACATTTGAAGTCATGAACATGTAAGAGGGTATGCCAAGTTCATCTCCCACATCAACCATAGACATAGTAAAGATATCAAGGACTAAACCAACAACTGGGTGTGATAAAATGTTTTGCATGATGGCTCTGACGTGGGGTTTGAGGCTTTCCATGAAGGTCCATATGTAGTGTTCAGGGGAGTTGAGAGCTAGCTCCCGTGGTGGTGGCTCCACTAGAGGGAGATCAATGAGCTTGATTTTGGGTTGTGAGGCTAAAGCTGTTCTGATGTAAGAGTCTGCAAAGGGTGTGAAAGGGAACTTGATGCAGAGGATTGTGACGGAAAGACGGTTGTCACGGTTGATTAGAAGCTGTGCAAATTCTAGAGATGAAGTCAAGTGCCCAATTCCTGGCGAGGGAATCAAGATCAGCTCTGCGTTTTTGTTCTTCTCACTGCTACCACCCATTTTCTTTCTTCTTTCTTCTATCTGAAAACAATCTTGTTAAGAAATATTCTTTAATGAACTACGAATAAATTGAAAAACTTAAATATTAATATATGTCAGTGTTACAATAGAAATAAATCTAAATGATCAACATGGGATATATTTATTATACGGATTATTAAAATCAAACTCCAATTCTGTCACGAGAATCCTAGTCAAGTTGGATTAGACATGTACATTCACGCTGGCATGCATTATTCAACTGTTGCGGAGGATCCATCCAGATCTAGACATGTACGATGTCATGATAAGTGTTATAACTATTTTTTTTAAACTAAAGTTTTAAAATTATTTAAGACTTTAGTTAAATCTTTTCTACCACTTTAACGTTGTAAGTAATTTTTTTTTTATAATTTTAAAGTTGTAATTTTTTTTTTATTTTACGACTTTGAACTCGTAATTTTTTTTTTAAATTTTATCACTTTGAAGTTGTAAATCTCTCTTTTTTTAAAATGTTTTAGTTTTTTGTTTTTTTTCAAAGTGTATAAAATTTTTACGGTTTATTGTTTTCTAATTTTTTTTAAAATTATTTAAATGTATAATAAATAATATTAATTTTACTTATTAATAGTATATTTTTTATGGTTTAGGTTTTATTTTATATGTTATTAATTTATTTTAATGTTTTATTATTTAAAATATGTTATATATTTTTAATATTGTTTTATTTATTTAAAATTTAGATAATTTATTAATAAAAATACATAATAAAATTAAAATGAGATACTCAAAATTTGAAACACTTTAATCTAAAAATTGATGAAATTTAAATGAAAATTACATATTTTTTTAAACTAATAATGAAATGATGTTCTATAACAAGTTCTTCTAAATATGTATCTGAGTCTCTCTTGACTGATTTGTAATGTGTTTGTTGTCCTCTTGATCTACATCATCTACCTCCCTCTTGTTCTATGATGTTCATCTATAATTTTTATTTAAATGTCATCAATTTTTAAATTAAAGTGTTTCAAATTTTTAGTATCTTCTTTTAATTTTATTATGTATTTTTATCAATAGATTATCTAAATTTTAAATAAACAAAAAAATTTAAATAAAACAATATTAAAAATATATAACATATTTTAAATGATAAAATATTAAAATAAATTAATAACATATAAAATAAAACCATAAAAAATATACTATTAATAAGTAAAATTAATATTATTTGTTATACATTTAAATAATTTTTTAAAAATTATAAAAAAATAAACCGTAAAAAAATTATAAACTTTGAAAAAAAACAAAAAACTTAAACATTAAAAAAAAAGAGAATCAAAGTCGTAAAACAAAAAAAAAAGATTTTACGACTTTAAAGTCATAAAACCAAAATAAAGAAATTTACTTACCACTTCAAAGTCGTAAAATAAAAATTTGATTAAAGACGTAAATAATTTTACAATTTCGATTAAAAAAAAAAAGAAGTCAGGACAAATATTACGACTTCTAACTTAAAAATTATAATATCTTACCACTTATCTCTTTTTGGCTAATTTTTTAAAACTCACCCCAATTAAAAAATTACACTTAAAAATACCCCTCTTTGTAAAAAAAAAAAAAAACCACTTTACCTCATCTAAAGCATATTCAGTTAACAATACTCACTGGCAGTGAAATATTGTGTCGGCTAATTTCTTTCTATGAACCTTCATAAAAATTGGTAAGCACTTATTTTTCAATGTTTATAAGAAACTAAAACAAACGTTAAGCACGCAAACTTTTAGGTTAATATAAGATTGTGTAATTTTCGTCCTCAATTTTTTTATTACACATTTAATCTTTAATATTTTTAAAATTTAATAATTTTAAATTATTATTATTGTGTCATTAATTTTTTTAGCAAAATTTATTCATGTGGCACACAATCATCATCAACTTATCTAAGGAGGAAGTCTATCTACTATACCGATGTGCTCAACCTGCAGTGCTCCTAACTTGGCAGAAAATTTATGTTTTCTAGAAATAAATTTTGTATTTTTGTTAGAGGACTCTGCTAAGATAGAAAAAAGGTCACATTACTGAAATTGTGCCTAAAGAAATTCGCAGTTCACTAATGAGGGGAGAGAAAGAAAATAGAAAAGGAATATTATGTCATGAAATTAACTTCTTTTAAGGAACTTACAATTAATGTCCTAATAAAGTAGTTAAGCTTATAAGACTGAGACAATCCAGTTTCTTTCCTTAGTTAAAATACCAGCAAACATTATTATTGCAATTATCAATCCTTCCAAAAAAAATAAACCAGGACAATATAGAAAGAATAGTCCCAATTGCTTAACTATATCTGTGATACATTTCAATTTTCAACTTATATTCAGCAAACACTATTGTCTTATTAGAATGATAATCTTTGTGGAATCAATTACTTACAATACTTTAGCACTCACTGATTCTAAGAAAGTAGGCAACCAACCCCATCTACGAATTTCAACAATAGTCATCAAATGCTACCAGACATCAATAGTTCTCCAACAGAAATGAAAGAAGATCCACCAGTAAGAACAACATCAATTGTTTGAAGCCTTTCTCTATCTCTTCTGCCATTACAAGATCACTACCCCTTCTATAATCCACTTTAAGCTCCACTGCTAATCCAAATTCCCTCACCATCCTATAAGCATTCAGTTCTTGTTCTGCATAAATAGGCCACGTCAATATTGGTACCCCAAACCACAAGCTTTCCAAAATAGAGTTCATTCACAATGAGACACAAACCTCCCAATGGCTTTGTGAGCGAGAATCCCCGCTTGGGGTGCCCAGACATTGAGGAGACACTTACCTTGATTAATAAATTAAGTATGATTAAGTGACTAACATTGAACCCACGGGATTATACACAAAAAAGTCTTTAGTCTTCTGATTTTTACAAAAAATAATAATTTATTTGATAATTAAATTAGAAAATTTAATTTAATCAAATAAATATTTTAGTGGAATATTATTATATTTTTTCTAACACCAAAAATATAATTAATATAAAAAAAAATATTATTTTATAAACGTAAAAGTTGTCCATAAAATAAGAATAATATTTTATTGTTATGATACATATCAGGAATGTGATTAATTATCGTAATTAGTCTTATGATTAATTTTGAATTATCTTTGTCTTATATAAAAAATCTTCTTAAAACAAAATATATGAAATAATTTTTATTTTTATAAAGATAAATAGATATGAAATTATTTTAAATCTTTTGTTAAGGACCCAAATCTATATCTCTTTAACATTATAAATAAAAACATTTGGACCATTTCTCGATTTGTCGGTGTCATCCTTGCGCATTTATCTCAAGCAAAGTGCACTAGACACAAACTAATTAAGCCTAATTTTAGACCTGAAAAGTAGAGAGAGGATTTACTCTTTAGAGTTTCACTTATCAAAAAATTGATAGTAGAGATTGGTCTCCGTGTAAATACACTCCTCACACTATTCAAGGAACATCAACATCAATAAATCCTAACATCAATAAATCCTAACTAATTAACATCCTAAGGTATCCAAGTGCAATTCCTTATTTAATCATAACTTTGAGTAGAAACAAGGTTGCATGTATAAAAAATGTCATATAATTGCCTTAAAAAATGTGTAGAAATTAGGCATATTTGGCGATTATCACTGACTCTATGCAGCAATTACAGTTTTCAACTTATATTTAGCAAACATTGTCTTGTTAGAATGATGATCTTCCTTGTGCAATCAATTACTTACAATACATAGTTACTGAAATAATTTGACATTTTGGCTTTTTCATTCATTGATTCAAAGAAAATGGGCAGCCAATCCCATCTATGAAATTAAACAATAGTCATCACTTGCTATCAGTCATAACATCAATGAGTTCTCCAACAGAAACGAAAGAAGACCCTCCATTAAGGACAACTTTCCTAGCTACCTCTTTCATCTTTTTCACCTTCTTGTGCACCATATTAGCTACATCCATCAGTTGTTTCAGCCCTTTCTCTATCTCCTCTGCCATTACAAGATCACTACCCCTTCTATAGTCCAGACAATAAAATAGAACAGGATAGAAAGAATAACACAATTGCTTAACTACATCTATGAAACACAAACTAAAACAATTTTAATTTTCAACTAATATTCAGCAAACACTTTCTTATTAGAATGATCAGCTTCCTTGTGCAATCAATTTCTTAGAATACATAGTTACTGAAATAATTTGACTTTTTCTTTGATTCAAAGAAAATGGACAACCAACCCCATTATGAAATTCGACAATAGTCATCAAATGCTACCTGTCATAACATCAATTAGTTCTCCAACAGAAATGAAAGAAGACCCACCATTAAGAATAGCTTTCCTAGCCATCTCTTTCATCTGTTTCACCTTCTTGTGCACTGCATTATCTCTATCCATCAATTGTTTCAGCCCTTTCTCTATCTCCTCTTCCATTACAAGATCACTACCCCTTCTATAGTCCACTTTCAGCTCCACTGCCAATCCAAATTCCCTCACCATCCTATAAGCATTCAGTTGTTGTTCTGCATAAATAGGCCATGTCAATATTGGTACCCCAAACCACATGCTTTCCAAAATAGAGTTCCATCCACAATGAGACACAAACCCCACAAGGGCTTTGTGAGCGAGAATCTCCACTTGGGGTGCCCACTCACATAACATTCCCCTACCTTCCGTCCACTCTAAGAACCCTTCTGGTAAGATTCTCTCTTCATTGTCTTTGGTTGGTGGAGAAAGCATACTCCACAAGAACCTAACTCCACTATGCTGAAGTGCTAGTGCTATCTCTCTTGTTTGAGATGGCTCAAAGCTTCCCCTACTCCCAAAACATAGAAAAACAACCGAAGAATCTGGCTGCTCATCCAGCCATTTTAATATCCTATCATGTTGGGCTTGATCCAAATTTTGGTTAGGTTGACCCTTCAGATTAATCAATGGACCAACAGCATAGATAGGGGGTGTTTGAATTTGACCATCACATAATGCATCAATAGCATACTGCTCCAACTCTGAAAAAGAGTTAACAATGATCCCTTTGGAGTCCTTGAACCTCTGAGCAAGTTTATAATAAGTAGCATATCCACCTTGTTTGTTAAAAAAAGCATCAGGCAAAACACTAGAAGGAACTGGATCAGGGAGACCCGGTACCAACCACTGAGGATCAGAATCATTGAATGCATCACCAACTTCACGTTTCTGAAGGGAAAACATGAGATTCAAAAACCCAACATTTGAAGGCATGTACAAATAAGAAGGGATACCTAAGTCATTTGCAACATCAATCAAGGGTGCACAGAAGACATCTATGACCAACCCTACAACGGTGTTTGAATGAGATGATGAAATGTTTTTCACTATGGCTTTGACATGGGGTTTGAGGGTCTGCAAGAAGGTCAAGATGTAGTGTGGTGGTGATCTCAATAGTTCCTGTGGAGGTGGTTCTACCTGAGGGAGATCAATGGCTTGGATTTGAGGTTGTGAGGCTGTAACTGATCTGATGTATGCATCTGAATAAGGAGCATAAGGGAGCTTCATGCAGAGGATTGTGATTGAAAGATGGTTGTGGTGCTTGATTAGGAGTTGTGCTAATTCGAGAGATGAAGGTAAGTGGCCACTCCCAGGTATGGAAAAGAAGATCAGCTCTTCTTTCTTGTTCATCTCAGCCATTAATTTTTAAGTATGGTGGGTGGAACTGTGTTTAACTCTTGCCTCTTGAGCTGTGGCAGTTTGTGAGTTCATTTCAACTTCAGTTTGGCCTTTCATCGAACAACATGAATGCGGATGGGAAAAGAGAACTGATGCTTTTCTTTGTTGGATCTAATGGTCAATTCAGCATATTCAATCATTATAAGCCACGCATTCAATTCAGCATTGTCAATTGTTATAGGCCACTTGATCAATTGCAAGAAAGGAAAAAAAAAATAGAACAAAGTAATAATAATAAAAAAATAGAACGAGTGTGTAACACACTGGAACTAGCATCGTTGAAAAGTAATAATTTTTAAAAAAAATAATGAAGAAATATTAAATAATTAGAACGTGCATTTAACATCAATGTGTTATTATAATATTACTGTTGAAATTCACCAAAAAAAAAAAAATATTCCTGTTGTTGGAGACACCCACGGACGACTTTGTCACATAATTACACTATTTATTTTATCCGCAGATATTTATAATATCATCGTCCCACGTCTCGATCAAAAGTAATCTCATATTAGATTATATAAGTAAAGGATAACCCTCATTTTTTGAGCTAGCTTTGTAGTAAAAAACACTCATCATTTCTTGTTTACGCATTAAGCCTCAAAAAATACTTGGCGTGAGGGCAAGACACAGAAAGCCATGACATATAGTATTTATATTTATTTATGATGTAATGTGATTATGAAGAGCTTTTGATTTTGATGAAGAAAACCTTTCAATTGGTTTGGTGTGTGCTAAGTTGGATTAGAGAATCTTTAGAGATTATAAATTACGAACCTTATACCCTAGGATTAAAGATCTTTTTCATTTTTTTATGATTACACCGTTTGTTTTATCCGCAGATATTTATAATATCATCGTCCCACATCTCAACCAAAAGTAATCTCATATTAGATTATATAAGTAAGGGATAATCCTCATTTTTTGAGCTAGCTTTGTAGTGAAAAGCACTCATCATTTCTTGTTTACGCATTAAGCCTCAAAAAATACTTGGCGTGAGTACAAGACACAGAAAGCCATGACATATAGTATTTATATTTATTTATGATGTAATGTGATTATGAAGAGCTTTTGATTTTGATGAAGAAAACCTTGCAATTGGTTTGGTGTGTGCTAAGTTGGATTAGAGAATCTTTAGATATTATAAATTAAGATTTTAGATCACGAACCTTAAACCCTAGGATTAAAGATCTTTTTCATTTTTTTATGATTACACCATTTGTTTTATCCGCAGATATTTATAATATCATCGTCTCACATCTTGACCAAAAGTAATATCATATTAGATTATATAAGTAAGGGATAACCCTCATTTTTTGAGCTAACTTTGTAGTAAAAAACACCTATCATTTCTTATTTACGCATTAAGCCTCAAAAAATACTTGGCGTGAGTACAAGACACAGAAAACCATGACATATAGTATTTATATTCATTTATGATGTAATGTGATTATGAAGAGCTTTTGATTTTAATGAAGAAAACCTTGCAATTGGTTTAGTGTGTGCTAAGTTGGATTAGAGAATCTTTAGAGATTATAAATTAAGATTTTAGATCAAGAACCTTATACCCTAGGATTAAAAATCTTTTTTATTTTTTTATGATTAAATTTTAAGCAAATAAAAAATACATAAATTTGATAATAAAAAAATCTAACACATTAATAAAAAAATTAAATTTTATTATTACTGTGATTATAATATGTCCAAATATATTCAACTTTAAAGTTGTTGATAAATTTGGCCTGTATGTAAAATTGTGTGAATCTACATCATAAAAATCATAAAAGATATTTTATTGCTATAAAAATCCCCCAAGTTCTAGCCTTAAAGTAAATAATTAAAACTTTACGCGGCACGGCACCGCATAAACTCGTGTCGTTACGTGGAAAGATGTGTGTTTCTGTATCTTCTATGAAAAGTTAAGATCCACTAAACCAATGAACAAATATATTAATATATTATTTTATTTTAAATAGTAATAAAGTGGTGTTTGCTGTGAAAGAGGAATATAGCGTTGGCGCGTTCATTTTTTTTACATTAGTGTAAATATTCACTCCAATAATTATGTTTAAAATTGTCTATAATCATCACTATAAATATTACATTCAATTAAAGTGTGTTCTTATTTAATAACTTAAAATCATAACAATTATACTATTTTTTTAAAGTAAAACTGCATTAGGATCCAATACCAAAATTTTGAAAAAAAAAACAAATAAATCCTTTTGTTTTAGTAAGTTTAATATAAAAATATTATAATAAAATCATTTCTCTCTTCTCTCCTCCCTAATCAGCATTAAATTTTTAAACATTATCTCATCTCTTGTCAACAATAAAATTTTAATCTCTCTCCTCTCATCATAATATTATGAAAATGAATGTATATTCTATTTTTTTTAGTGAATATGTATATTTCAATTTATTTTTTAAATTGATAAATGACATGAATAATGAATATGTATATTATGAAAATGGATGCATATTCTAATTTATTTATTTTAGTGAATATGTATAGAAAGATTAAAAATTTATTGGTGATAAGAGATCAGAGACAAGATAGTGTTTAAAAATTTAAAGCTTATCAAGTTCAAGAATGGGAGAGGAGAGAGATTATCTAATGGTTTTAATTTATTGAATAAAAGAGGTAACTTGTTTTAATACACACCAATTGAGTGCGTGCTTATTAGCAAATCAGTTTCTTTTTAATAATTGGACTTTTGGAAAAATTTAGTTTTTATTTATATATGGTTATTAAAAATTAAGATCACATTAATTATTATTTTCTCAATCATATTTTTACTTGTTTTTTTTATTATCTTTAATTAATTCATATATCATATTTTCTCAATCGTTATTATATTGTGAGTGAAAATAGAAAGGAATAAAATAAAAAATTTCAAAACAATTTTATTAGAATTAATTTTTTTTATTATACTTCTTAATTTTTATAAAAAAATCTTAAAAAACAGATAAAAAGTAACGATACAGTATATTAAAGTTTTTGACACTCCTCGATCCTCAATTAGCCACTGTCAACGACTTACAAAATTTGTCTGAATGAATCTCATAGATCGATAATCTTACATTCTTATCGCATTTAATTGCCCGTAACATTTATTATTATTTTTAGGTTTAATAGATAGTCTTTAATTTTTTTGAAATTTTAAATCAGATTCTTAAATTAAAAAAAAAATTATATAATCAGGTCTTTAATTGTCTACAATTTTTATAATTGGATTTTTAGAGTTAGTAAAATCGACGAAAATTTCTAACGGTTTTAAGTTTAAAATCGTCATAAACTATTTTCAAGGACCCAAATACAAAATAAAAAACTTAAATACATTTTTTTTATGAAACCTATTTAAAAAAATTAATATAATTAGGTTTTAAGTTTGATCGATTATAAATATGACGAAACTATACGTAAAATTTATGAAATAAAGAGTGATATTTACTTAATTTTATGATTCTCAATAAATCTCAATGAATAATAAAAATTACTGTGATTTTTCTTAGAAAGTGTTAATAATAATAAAAATTATTAAAAGTTACAAAGTTTGATGTGTTAGGACCAAAATAAAATAAACCAAAAACTATCATGTTGATCATTAGAAAATAAAGCATTAAAGTAGAAACATAACAAAACTCACGGTAACCAATTATTTTCTAGAATTGCAATTTGATTTTTTTATTTTTTTAATCGTGATATTAATACAAAATTTTTCTCATCAAAATCAAATAAAATTTGGTTGGAAACTTTAATCGCACAATATATTCATTTCACACTACGTGATATTTGGTTTTTCATATTTGTTTATGTTCTCTTCATTCAAATAATCTTGTAATTTTCTCTTGTCTCACTGTTAGTGTAAAAACAGATTAGAAAGATATGTGTGATTTGAGGACCTTAACCTATTTAATAGAAAATTTTAGAATCATTTTTTGAATATTTCTATTTTAGCCCATTACATAAATAAAATCATCATCTATACACATTAAAGTCCAAAGTATTTAAATATTTTTGTAGACAAACTATTTAAATCTTATTATATCAATAACTTTTCGTTGAGCTAGACTTTAAGAGCGATGTTGGATTAAGGATCCAACGGCAAATTTTCAAAAAATAATAATTTTTAACTCTTTAATTGATGCTTAAAAGTCCTTGTGAATGTGGTAGTTCATCTTCATAGTTGGTTGCAGAGCGACGATGGTTCATCTATGGAACTGCCGGCAACGACAATGTTTCCTCTGCAACCTAACGATGGCACTCACCAAGAAAGAATAAAATGTAATTGGTGGGTTTTGCAACAACTTTTTTAAAATAAAATAAAAAATGAAACTAAAAACTCAAAACAAAATCTGAATTTAGTTTTTTAAAGTTTAAAACTAAAAACTGAAAATCATACGGAACAGGCCCTTAATCTTTTTCTTTTCCTATTATTGTGTGTCTTTTTTTATGGAATTTCTTTCACATTTTATGTAATATATTTCTAGAATATATAGAGGAGGGAAGTCACTGTTTTTTTATCAGAATATTATTCCACTCAATGAATTTTTCTTAAAAAATAAAATATTTTACTTTAAATAAATTTCCGAGTTTTTCCATGCCAAACCCATAGGCATAATTTAGTTTTATTTTAATTTTCAAAAAAGTTAGTTTACATGTCAAGCCTAGCTAGCAGTTCTACTCAGACTAACTAATAATATAGAAGTCATACTATGTGATGCTAAAAATAATTAAAACAAGAAAAAAACTATTTTTAAAAAAAAATTATATAATAATAATGACTCATAATTGAAAATAAAACTGAAATTTACATGAATGCAATTAATTAGTCAATTAAGAGGATATTAAGTAATAATTCAATACATCAATTAAATCTAATAAAAGTAGAATTTAATTTATAAGTAAATAAAATGGATTAACAGCACGTCTGCACCCACTGATCCCTCTCCACACACTTTTAATTTGTCCTCCATTTTTTCACCATATAATCCTTAACACCGGCTCACAAACAATACTTTCCCTTTTGATTTATTTTCCTTTCATGGATTTCATGGTGAGAGGAGAAAGTCATGGTGGTGATAATGGCTCTCAAATTTATGGCTATGAAGCTATAAACGCTAGCAACCCTCCTTTGACAGCCATAGATAGATTCCTATGTGGCCACTTTTCTCACCAACAACAACATGCAAGAAACAATGACGCAAGTGTTTTTGCTGCTGAGGAGGTTTTTAATAATAAGTGGACACACATCAACCAAACCCCTACACTGTGCATGAAAAATATGCAAGTTTCAGGTAAAAATGCGAAAGTGGTGGGAAGGAGAAGCAAGAAACAGTCTTCTGTGTGTTGGATCAAAGGACAGTGGAATCAAGAAGAGGACAGGTTGAATACATTAAGATGAGGCTATTTAGCTCCATTATTGTTGTATTTTTTATATGCTTTAGTTTGAATAATTCTTGTGAATATACATTTTTTGAACTATAAGCTTTTAAGTTGGTTTTTATTTGGTAAAACTGAAGGAAACTGATAATGTTGGTGAAGCAATATGGTGAAAGAAAATGGGCTGAAATAGCTGAGAAGTTGGAAGGAAGGGTTGGCAAGCAGTGTCGAGAAAGATGGAATAATCATTTGCGTCCTGATATTAAGGTTTGTTAATATATGTGCTTAATACTAACACCCTATGATTAGTTCCATGACCATGATTCTTGTTCACGCTAGAGTCAACAAAGTTGGTGCATTTTTTCATATAATTAGTTTACAAAGTAATTTTCATTTTATTGATTGTGTTGCTCTATAAATTTCATTTATAATGTAACATTTAAACTTGTTTTACATATCCCTTGGCTACTAAACTTTGATCAGAAAGATAGTTGGAGTGAAGAAGAAGAGAGGATATTAGTAGACACTCATGCCAGGGTCGGAAATCGTTGGTGCGAGATAGCAAAACGTATTCAAGGAAGATCAGAGAATGCCATAAAGAACCATTGGAATGCCACCAAAAGGAGACAGAATTCAAAGAGAAAGAACAAGAAGACAAAAAGCTCTATTAATGGAAAGCCACATATACTTGAAGACTACATCAGAAGCAAGACTCAAATAATTACTAACAGCAACCCTACAATTGGATCCATCTCTACCACAGATACCACCCCTCACATAACACTCTCACAGGACAGTGCTGCATACCCTTTAAACCCTGTGTTCTATGAACCTTTTGCAAATGAACTACTCTCCATGCAACAAATTTTCACGGAGAATGTTGAAGCCTCTAAGCACCCCAAGATATCTCCAACTTCATACTTGGATTATTGTCAAATGAATGTTGATGATGTGGGTGAGTGTGAGTATTCACTCCAATACCCAGATAATAACAACATGCACTTGAATGATACTAGTCTCTTCCCTAGAGAGACTCATCCTACCCCCTCAAATCACCTTCCTTCGGATCTCTATTATCCCTCTCACTTGTTCAACGTAGTAACCAGTAATTATGGGAACCAAAATCTGTATAACATGGATTTTCGGCATCAAGGATGTTCAGATGTTAAAGGAGAGAGATGGATTTGATAGAGTTTGTTTCTTCTTAGTTCAAAAGATGTTTTCCATTCTGATAAGAGAACTGCACCTATTAGTCGTTAATATATTGGGGGTAGTGGTGTAGGCGTTTCTGGTCTATTTTCTAATAAGGTCATAAAATTTTTGAACTTCTAGTGCCACATAATATTTGCATGGGATCTACTAATTTTGCTTAACTACTCTTTTCGTTAAGTTCTTTGATTGATTTTCATTGTATCTCAAGTTTTCTGAACATTGAAATGTTAGGTAGTATTTTTGGTAATTTTTTTTTTACGTACCGTTTTGACGCGCGCGGTTAATGTTCTTAAGTTTAGGAGTTGGAAAAAAATAACCTTATCAACCATGATGTTCATACACTCCATTACCATTTTTTATTTAATTTTTCTTCTTCAATTCTTTTCTTCACATCATGTCATATATCGCACCAGAAAAAAAATGTTTGGACACTAAAAAAATATCTACACCTAAAATAAGAGAAAAATATAAAAAGATAAATAATTAGTATGATTGAATACACAACGTTACATAATAAAAATAAAATTCATATCTCACATTTTGAATTTCATTACTCATATGAAGACATCTTTAGTTGATAATTTATTATCTTTTCAAGCGTTTGAAAAGAATTTGAATCTTGAGGTAATTTATTCAACTCTAAAAAAATGCTTAGAATAAACTCTTTATAACATACTCTTTTCTCTCTAATATACTCTTAAATGCGTTCTACAGATAGTATTCTTAACATTTTTCATCCTACCCACTTAAACATTAATTAGCATTATCAAGAAAAAATGGTAACCTAGACTTAGTGTGTTATAAGATAATTCTTTTGAACATCCAAGTTAGCTAAAATTCTAGTTATATGATTTTTTATATTTTAGTGTAACTTTATTATTTTTCTTTTATTTTTGATATTTTATGTTTTTATTTAATTTTCTTTTATGTTACAGCTAGGAAAATGAATTTATGAGCCATTGATTTTTTTTATCTAGTTGGCATTTTAAAATCCTAGTCGTTTTTTTGAATTAAAAAAGTATTAATTCTTTTTCAATATTATAATTCTGTATTGATATGTTACTTAAATATTTTTCCGTCAAAAAAAATATTTAAATAAACTTGTAATTAGATTTTAACTTTTTAAATGAATTAAGGTACCTTTGTTAATAATTTGTTTAATTAATAGTTGTTTAAAAAAATTACTTGAATATATAAATAATATAAAATTGAATAAAAAATTTACGAGTAAGTTCATTTTAAATCTTGATAAAATTAATTTAATAAATTTTAATTTAATTAAAATTATATCTAAATTAATTCCAATCACAAATTGACATTAAAACTTATATTCATATAATTATACTAATTCAATTTCAGACAATAAAAAAAATTCAAGGAAAACTTTTTATTTTCTTAAAAAAATAAAAATGAAACGTAAATACAGTGATACACAAATTACAGTTACACTTACACCACCCTAATTCCAAGCATGAAATGGACATAATTTCATAAATAAACACATAAATATTCACTTTTCCAACTCCTTTTTATCTTCCTATGTTTTTTTTTTTCTTTTCTCTGATTTTCTTATCCATCTACAATGCAGGGATTACAATTTAACAATTTGATCATTCTCTCTACGATAAATGAAGAGGAAGAATCTTGTTCTTTGGTTGACTAATCGTTATATATTGGACAACAATTACTATCTAGCCAACTTAACTCCAGAATTGTTTAAGCTCAGGATGAATTCTAAATTTCATGCTAATGAGGAACAACTATCTGGTGGCACCACTAGAGAAGCATTTGTGGGCAGATGTAGTTTAAGGTAAGCATAAAATGATGGATTGCACAAAACAGATTGCTGAGTTCATGAATATAAAAATTTGGATTTGATGAACAGTTTTCTAAGTAAATGATTGAAAGGCATTTTGTTTTTTTACCAGAATATAGCTCTAAGCCTCTAACATGAAAATAATCTTCAGTCCAACATTTCAACATTTCTTAAAACGTGCTCATTATTGTGAAGTTCATCTTCAGTTCAAGTTTGAAATTATCTGCTTGTCTCAGGCACATTAGCCAACATGGGGATAGATCATACAGGAGGCAACTTCTCAAGGTAGCAAATGCTGCTAATACACCCAGAACCAAGGGGATATTAACCAAGGCACACATAAACAAAATTATAACTAAGTGACGATTCTTATATTAGACAGACATATGGCTTCTACAAAATTATTAAGATGAATTAAGTAAATAATTTAATTAAACATTTACTCAATGAACTCAAAATGAGAATTTATTAATTAATATATCTGACTGCAAGAGCTCATGGCACTTTGTTCCCATGTCAAAGGCACAAATGTTTAACTTTGACAATTTAAAAGCTCTTGCTTTATGTGGCGACTATGATCTTGATTTTTGAAGTGTGGGAAATTCATTGTAATTGAACCTGATTAAATAATGCAATTAACACTAAGATCCAGACATCCAGTTAATGTTATTGGTTTAAGTAAAGGTGATTATGGGCTTATGGCTCATTCTGTTGTTGATTATATCAGAAGTTAAATTAATTCTAATGATAGGGGCTGTTATGTTTGTGCATGCACAATACAGATTGGTAAATTGTGCCTTGCCTTACTCGGGTACACCTTGTGCTTCAAGTAATGGTTTCTTGTATATAAAATTTCTTTGCCTTTCCAAAAAAATAGATGTTAAATTACTTTACTCCAATTCATTTTTGGGAAAAGTTGGATCCAATTGAAACCAAGTCCAAAATTATCATCAACTAGATGAGATCTAGTGCCTTCAAAAACAGAAACTACTTGAAGCAAAGAACCATCTACTTTGAGCTTTCTCTCTGACCGTTAAACTCTGATAACCTTAGCAGTTAGCATGTCAATATATCATCTGTCGAAAAATGGTGAAAATAAAACCATTCAGGTTTGATACTTGTTAAGAACCCTCAAAGATTAAAATAATGCCATCACTCAATATAGAACTCACTGTCATCCGTGCATGTAATGCAGAGACAAGGGAATTTTTCATGGATTATATATTTGACATTCTAATGAGAATGAGTGAGAGTAAACCTGCTACGCAAATTATATTCCAAAAGATCCATAAAAGAAAGACCAATACAAACATAATAGAGATATTGACTAAGGATTTTATATATTCATCACATATTTTTTCTTGTAATTATTTCTTAGTTTCTGTATGTGCATGGTTAAACATAAAATCCTACCAATCATCTTTCAAAATATTTCTAATGAGAAATGTAGTTTATTGCAATTGGTTCATTGAAACATGCTATTTTAGCCGAAAATGAAAAGCACCTTGTAAGGAATCCATCAGAAGAATATACACTGCTTCTGTTTGTACAGAAACATGACACAATCACTTAATTCCCATCACTATTATTTGTGGGAAAAAAACAAAAGGAAGATATACACTTAAGCATAGTAGCAAGCACATGATTGCAAACATCTCAACTCAAGGAGCTTGTATAGAATCTTGGCGTGGTGCTGCAGTTGAGGAATTTGATCTGGAAAAGGAAGAGTGGATGAACTCAATGCAGTCCTCAACAGCAGCAGTTCTATGGGAATCAACAGAGGACCCTGCTGATTTTGATCTTGTTAAGGAAGACGAACCTCGGTGTAAAAATCTCTTTGGAGAGATCAAGCGTAGAGCATTCGTGACTCTTTCTGCAAGATCCTTCACAAGTTCAATGGGAGAGGTCTCAGACTGCCAAGGAATTCTGAACATGCAGCTCTTCACTTGCCCATTTCTGGTTGATTTCCTATTGGAATTCTGTCTCAAGGACAAGCCTGGTTTCTCACTGATGTAGCCACTTTGACTCATTTTGTTGCTTATTCTTGCTTGGATGATGATAGCATTATATTCATGAGAGAAAGCGATATGAGAGACTGTGGTATGTGATGTTATTGAAAGTTGAAAGGAATTATAGGTGAAACTTGGGAAGTTGGAAGCAGAGTTGTTAGAGAGGTGGGAACTGTGAGGAGGTTCTCATGTGAATGAAAAACAAGCATTTATAGAAGTCTTTCAGTATTTCTCCTATGTACCTTTATCATGAAAGAACTGTGTAAAAGTATAAGGAAACAACAACAAAAACCAAGTCTTTTTTACTAGATGAGATTAGTTACATAGATTAAACAAATAGACAAATTATTCTTGATTTCCTTCTATTAGCTTTCATTTGATTTACTCTCCTAATCATATATAGAGGGAAACATATCTAATGAAGTAAATTTTGATTATACACCAATATATGGATAGTCTATATTTTTTTAATTAGTTTTAATCTAAAGCATTTGTTTGAATTATATATTAAAATTTAATCCTCTTGCGCTAATATTTCTCATCTGATACGCATTTTATATATGTATATTTGTAAGTGACACATAGTTGGATTAAGTGTATATTTGATTTTCCTATTGGAATTTTCCAATACAAATTCAATGGATAAAAACAAAAATAAGGATTTTGACCCGTTGACAAAATGAATTTTGCCTCACAATTTTATAACGGAGAACTAAACATGCACTAAGGCGGTGAGAAAAGGGGCATATTAAAGGTGTAGAAAGTTGGAGATACACTAGCCCTCTTTATTACTTTCTATTCCAGTTGCAGTGCCGCCCTGTGACTTTGCAGAGCACACGTTTAGCTTTTCCATGTAATGGAGAAAGAAGCGGTATCTAAGATGAGTATAATCATAGATAGCAGGAATATTTTTAGTATAAAGTAATTTAGCATCATTCCTCAGAGCAAGAAACCCATTTTTAAATATGAGCAAGGTGGGGGCAATATTCTTTCACTCATTTCTCTGAAGATGCTCTCAAAACCACCACTAGGATTGCTCCATTGTTATTCCTTATTTCTTTACTCAAAGGCTCCAATTGCAACAGGACACAGCCAATTACCGAGTTGCTGAATATTTTATCTCTAAAGAATAGGATCCACTGATCCAGTGTGAACAAGTTGACATGATATGATGGATCTTCACTTAGCATTGGAAAAAGAAAAATGATATTTGAGTATTAAAATACTCAATATGCTAACACATTGCTTTAGAAGACAAAGGGTAAGAATGTGTGTACTTTCTTGTTTTATTATCAACAGAATATAGACTAAAACGACGGTGTAATGAAAATGTGTAAATAGCACACAATTAAGATATATTTCTAACTTTTAGTAAAATGTGAAACTTAGAAAGTTTAAAATAAAAATACGGTGTGAAACTTGGAAAGTTAGAAATAAAATATGATATCCAGGATCTTTTGACTAAAAGAAAGCAAAAAGATCATCATCCTGCATGCTGTTGAGTTTGACGATTTAAAGCCACCATCAAATTTTCTACTCATTGAAATGAACAGCATTTTGGTGTGAAACTTTCGACCACATTGGAGCTCCTTGGAACAACATGCAGCAAAAGAACACATACGCGGTGAGCTACCGTTCTGCCCTTTATCAGCAAATTATTAGCTAATATGGCCACAAGTGGACCACATGCCAAAAGAAATGGCCAAGGGTTTGATATTCTCCACTGAGATGTTGAAATGATTTAATAACTCAATCTGTCAATCATGAAATTGAGTGGAAACATGTTTTAATGATTAGGATTCTAGTTTGAATATAGTTTAGAAGTACTTAAAAGAAAATAAAAAGAATTAAGGAGACAAAATAACCTAACATTCTCACGTAAGTTTCAAAAGCTTTCATATACTAATATTTTTATAAATTGGAGCGCATAAGTTAATTAATTATGAGAGAAGTTTGATTTTTTTACCTCTTTGATTCATTTTATATATACTAATTGGAAAAACTTTCCAAATTGACTCTAAATTTGTACCAGCTGTTATTTACAAAACGAGAGCATCACTATGACTTTCTTAACCCAGGACTTAGGAAAAAATTACAAGTAAAACCCCCACTTCAGATTAATCCTCCAGAAATTTGATATTTTTTTACATTTGCTTTTGATGATCTTGTACAAGAACTGATGCATGGCGCGCTGAGACAGAAAAGACACGTTGTATCAATATCTACTAGACAAGCCAAGTCTTTCATATCAATTAGAATTGAACAAGTAGCCAACGATGGGTTAGATGCTATTTGCTAATAGCTAAAAACCAGTGCTATATGGTAACTTGCTTTCATTAAGAATCAAAATCATGGGCCAATCAATACCAAGAGGATGTCATTATAAGAGCTTGTAGACAATAGCTGGAAAAAATTTTACAAGTCACAATTATAGAAAAAATTGAAGTTACATATCTGCCTACAGCCTATGCGGTTATTAAACAAAGATCTGGAGACATTTTTGTTCTATGAAGATAAATATGTATATGCCTATATGAAAAAATACCACATTAGGCGGTTTCCACAGCCACAAAACCAAAACAACAAAGAAAAACATTAGCAGGATGCCAGATCTACACTCATCCCACTTCAATATCTGCAACATACATAAATGAAAATACTAGTTTCTTACAATTGTAAATGAGGAATCTATACTCTATAGTATACTCTCCTAAGATATGCTCCACTGTGAGTAAAGACGCATCTATCATTCAAAAACCATCATGAATTAGGGTACAATGAATGTTTAAAGTTAGTTTTTGTGATAGTAACTCTGCCTAACGCTGATGTACACAGCAGTCAGCAGTCTCTTTCCACAATTAATAATTGTTTCCGTAGCAATTTTTGCATTTACAACAGTTCAAAGAAGAAAAACATTTGTCCCAAAAATTCAGAAAATCAATCAAGAAACCTTGCCTAATGATAAGCAATGGCTCCCCAGTGCTGAGAAAAATATCCACATGCTGAGACTAAATGCTTATACACTATCACTTCCAACTTCATTCAGAATCAAACAGTATCTAATAATTCAAAGGTGCAGTGCAGATCAAAGACACACAATGAAGCTTGCATTTATCAGTGCATTAACAACACACTATTATAAAGAACATCCTCTGGAAGCAATTTTTAGCATTATTCACAAAACAAAAGTTATGAAAAAATCATCAGAGACACAAGGATGAATGAAGCTACAATCTTCATTGAAATACTCTCAGTCTTACACTAAATACATGGACGCACACAAACTATAAACTAACATTGGCTGATAAATAAAACACTATATAACATGGACACACAAAAAGTGACCCCAAATGACAGAGAGTTAACAAACATTTACTTCAAATAATTTTCAAGACTGTTTCTCATTCATGACAATCAAAACCTCCCCACCATGGGCCAAGGTTGAATCCAAGAACTCCCTAACTTTATCAGTATCAAAAAAAGGTTGAGGGGCAGTAAGGTCACTGTCCAAGTTATACCAAACCCCATCAATCTTCCTCAATGCAATCCAGTGCCTACTTCTCCAAATCCCAGCAAACCTTGTCACTGCCACATTGATCACAAACCCCATCAAAACATCCTCAGGTGCATCAACATCAATGGAAGATGCCCCCTTTCTACGATCATGCCACACCACAGTCTTTCCCTTCTCTTCCAAAGCAGCAATTAGAACATTTATATCATAGTTTCCGGTCAACACATTGTGATGGGGCTTGAAAAGAACAGATAGTGGGGTCCACGTTTCACTGTTGGAGTCTTCAAGTGTGAGTCTTTCGGAAATTGCATTCAATTTTGCTCGAGTGAAAGCGTCCTTTTGCTGATTGGAGGAAAATTGAATAGACCCAGAAGCAGAAGAAAAGGTGAATCGATGAAATTATGAAAAAAGAAACAAAATTGGGAATTTAAACATTATGGGTATTCGTTGATAGGGCTGAAAGAAATTGAAAAATCAGTGATAGGGAAAGAGAAAAAGCACCTGAAAGAGGGAGTTGAGAGCATGCACGAGACAGAACTGTAACCTTTGCCTTTCGTGATAAACTTGAGAATTCTCTGTTGCCATTTTGCGCGTGAAATTTCGATGTTCACGTTCTGGTGTTAGTGTTGAAATTGAAATTTGACGCTCATGCACCACGTTAGTGTTTGCTTTTTAATTATTTTTTTTCTAGATTAAATTAAGCGTTTTTTTTTCTGCTGAAGAAATCAGCATGTGTTTGATTTAAAGCTAAAATGTATTTTTTTTCTTTTATTTTTTTAAATTTATAATTTTAATTTTTTATTTTTTAATCGAGATATTTTATTTTTTATTTTTTAAAAAATATGTAATTTTAATCCTTTATATTTAAATTGAGAAATTTTGTTATTATTTTAAAAAAAATCTACAATTTTAATCTCTTTTTTCACTTTTATACTTGAATGTATGTTTTTTTTAATTCTCTTCTTAATAAATTAAGTTGGTTAGTAATTAAATAATTTTTAAAAAAATGTTATTTAGATAATCAATAGACACATGTTGATCAACATTTGTTGAATACACATATTAACGTTTAAAATTAAGTAAAAGATTAAAATAATGAATTTTTTGGAAGTTACTAATAAAATATGAGTTAAAAGATAAAAAATTAAAATAACAAAAAGGAGATGAAATGTCTCGTTAAAAAGGAGAGTTAAAATCCCACATTTAAACAAATGGAATGACCAAAAAATGCATTTTAGTCTTGACTTAATTTATTTTAAGTGTATATATTTATTTTTGTTAGAGATCTAAACAAATTATTCGAAATAATAATTAGTAAAAAAATATAGAATTTAATGTTTATGTATTGACGATGTAAAACAATCACATATTTTCTTATTGTTTTAGTCAATCAAAATGATTTATAAAAATATTAAAAATTAAATCTCCTTTCAAATATTTTATCTAAACAAATTATTTTATCATCCATCCTTTTAAATTTTTTGAAAAAAGAAATTCCCCTGCTGAATTGCTTCATCCAAATAAGGTATACAATTTATAATTCATGCTATTTTCTTTCCATCAAAGTTGCTTATAATTTCATTTCAAATATTTTTTTAAAAAATTCTATAATTATAGTACTCCAAAAGGGAGTCTAAATTTAAAACGGGATCAGGCACCAAGTACACTTAAAAATATCACAAAAGGTTAAAATATTTAAATGCTTAAGTTATTATATATTGTAATGTACTAATATTTTTAAAAAATAAAAACCAATTTATTATTTGAAAAAGCCACACTATTATAATTTAGTCAATATGAGCGTCACGTGCAAGTATATTTTATTTATATATATTAGTAATATATTAATATATTGATGCCACGTACACAAAAATTTGAGTGTTGAAATTACTCAAATGAGTGAAAAATAGAATAGAACGGTAAATGAAATTAAAAAAAATGAAAATAGCAACGGTCGAAATTTGGAATGGACCAGGGCAAAAAAAAAAAAAAACCTCCGTGATAGCTCATGATAGTTTCCTTCAATAAGCTTTTTTTTAAGAGGGAAAAATTATAGGCTTAACTTAATCTATTGGCAATCATATCAAATTGTCAAGTAGTATTCCATAAATAAAAGTTATTATTCCCACAAGGACTGATAATACTTAACAAATATTAGAAATTTTTACTAACTAAACTAACAAATGAACAATGACGATTTAAACACGATATTCAAAGATAAATTAAAACAAAGGTACAAGTTATAATATTTTTGGGATTTTTTTACAAGTACTCGATAAAATGATATGAAATTCAAATGACAAAGATTATCGGGATTAGATTTCACCAAATCAAACACTAAAATAAGATATCAAACTTATGATTCAATGTAAATATCAGATATAGTTCAAAAAATATATTTTAATCCTTAATTCCTTAGGTAATAATATCTAAGTTCTTCCATTAAATGTCAATCTCTTGCATATTTAACAAAAAAATTATTTTAAGTTCAATGATCAAAAGATAATCGTTACCTTCGTTATATTCCTAGCTCTAAGGTTTAATGGATATTTTGCCACAGTTCAAGATAAAAGAAAGATTTTTCAATTACAATCTTATCTAAAAATTAAGATACGGGTCACCAACCGATAACAAGCATAAAACATAAAAATAAAAGACTAACATTGAAGAACAAAATAAAATATATAACAATATTAAGGTACGTGCAATATTTTTTCAAACAATTAGAAGAGATTTGTTTGAGAGTTAAAAAAAAACAAAAATATTTGTGTAATTTGACCAAATCTTAAGAATGGTATTATAATTTTGTTCATATTTAACTTATGTAATATACATTATAGTTATAATTTTTACAAATTATTTTTTTGTCCATTTTAATTCTTACAATAATATTGATTCATGATTATTGTTCTTGTCACTATTTATTGTTTTATGATTCTGGTTCTTGTCACTATTAGAAAATACTAATACCACGTACGATGTTTCTATAAAAATATATATGAGGACTAAAATGAAGTTCAGTTGAAGATGACAGTGTAAAGTTTGTTACAAAAACTTCAAGCACCAGCAGCTTTCAACGTGTATAGTATACTTAGGACGACATACGTTTTTAGCAATGCAATATCTTTTTTCCATTGCTTTCATATTCTCGGAATAATAAGAAGAAAAATCAAGCTTTCCAAAGCTTTTCTAACCCAACAAACAAAATAATTCACTTGCTCATGACCGTGCCAAGTTTGCATTAAGAACTTCGAGCTTCCAAAAGTGTATAGTAAAATTATGAAGACGTGCTTATTTGCAGTGCAATATTTTTCTTGGTTTAATTTTTATATTCACGGGATAATAACAAGAAACATATAGAAGGTTTAAAATAATTTTCTGAACGTAAACTGAGCTAGGCAGCTCTACACGGCTGTTTCTCTACTTGCTCCCTCGTCTAAGCTTCTGAGCAGTGAAACAATATTTTGACATAATAATATGAATATGACATGGTAACTTTCTAAAGAAACTGGACCACAAGGGACAATGGTTCAAAGAATATCACAAGATCCTGCTATGTTAATACAAATTCATTTCAATCATTAACACCCGGACAAAATTACTAGTCTACCTTGTAACTGAAAAAAGAAAAAAACGATGTTGCGGAGTCAACAAAATATGGAGTCACAAAAATGCCATGATAGGAATAGGAGAATATGAGGGGGTTCCAAAATTGTATTCTTTGATAATGATGGAAAGAATTTGAAAACGGACTTCATTACAAACCATGTTACTTACAATAGTAATATATTTATCAAAGCAGGAAAAGATTACATCTGCTTGGAAGAATATAAAAGAATGAAATTGGTATTTCTATAAAATTGTCAATTTCTATACAATTGTTTTTACAGTGAATTTACTGCTCAGACAAATAAATTCATCCTTATCACCATGTGCTTCAAGAGGAAATAGATGGGATAATACAACTCCAATGTTGAAAGGAAACACATGTCAAGAGGATGCCACCTTGGGTACCTCCAACCATTTCCACACCATCAACAAACCACTCTCATCTCCAGTGAAGAAGAGGCCACCAGGACCTAACTCAATTAATGCCACATCTTTCTTGGCAAATAAACGTCCCCTCTCTGAAAATCTGTTGAAAAAACATCATCAGAGGATGCAACAAAAAAAAAAAAGAAATATTACTATGACGGAGGTACAGTAACAAAAAGAAACGTGAATAATTTAGATTTACTTACGATGGCAATTCATACATGTGAACTGAATTGTCTCTGCACGAGGAAAATAATATTGGCTTTCCCTCTGCATCAGGCATCCCAAAAAGTGAAACAACACCCTGTAATATAAAAAAATCATCAACTTAGGAGATTGACCAATTCGTCAGCATTATAAGAATATCAGCTTGACTTCTTACACATGAAAATAAAACCAAATGATATTTCAACACATAAGATTAAGTCAACGCTTACATTTTCTTCAGTGTGTGTATATATCACTTCCAAAGATCCTGCTTCAATGCAAGCCCAGACTTTAATTGTGCGGTCAGATGAACTTGACAACAGATATTGATCCCAACAGATAAGGGATGTGACTACGTCAGTATGATCATTTAGTGTCATTGTACACTGCAATGTATCCATGTCCCAGACCTGAAGAAGACAAAATAACAAGATCCGATCGTTATAGGACAGTTCAAAGAAAATTACATATCCTTTTCTCAGAAAAAATTCTCATGTTAATAAAGAAAAATAGAATCCTCAACAACAGACATACCTTTATGCTTTGGTCCATGGACCCGGAGTACAGCATCTTGCATCCAACCGCCAGACAAACCACTGCTTTAGTGTGGCCAGTGAGTGACGCAACCAGTTCAAAAGGAGAATCGGCTTTAGAGCTTCCTCTCCAAGCAAAAATGACACCATCCTGAAATTTTAAATAAAACAAATTTTAACTCACCGCAGAAAAAAAGAATTCGGTTAGGGGAATATCATTGGACAATATTAATAACATGGTTAGTTACCTCTGCACCAGCAAAGAGTGTATTGTTGCCAACAGTCATGGCACGGACTCGGCCTTTGGGTCCATCAAGAGTAAACTCTGACATGGTCTGGATATTCCAAGCCTTCACAACAACCACAGCCACATAATCAGTTTGCATGTACTATACTCCTATGATTAGACATTATCATACATCAAAACAAAACAATGACAGACAAGAGCTTACCTTGACAGCATTTTGCAGACCAACAAAAATCCATGACCCCTCACTGATCAAAGAGGTAACCTCAGCACCAAGATTGATGACTTTAGCACATTGACCAGTATGGCAGTCCCATATCCTAACTGTCCCATCAGTGCTGCCAGAATAAAGTTTGTCGGATCCAACAGGAAGTGCGATGCCAGTGATAACCTGTTGTCAAAAGCTTTAATTTAACTACTACAAAAAATATTAACATGATGCGGAGGCTCACAAATTCTAGCACTTCCTAGGAAACTAGGGAAGAGAATGCTTTTTCAAAAAACACTTATTCCGTTATTCTAGCATATAGTTACATTATAAAACTCTATGACTGTAATCAATAATTGTTAAAACATTAGTCAATTATTAAGTCAGATATCAATTTTGATTTAATCATTATGCTAAAAATGAACTATGAAAGAACTTTAAATATAATTTCGGTGTGTTAAATACTAAATGGAGGTTCAAGAGTCAAGTACCTTCTTATGTTCTTGAAGTTTGGTTACGGTGGAAAACCCATCACCACAAAACCATGAATGCAGATACAGGCATTGTTCACCATGTACACAATTGTTGTTGATCCAGTATTTACATATCCTTGGTGATGATTTCTTGAAAGCCTTAGCAACCCTTGTCGCATCTCCTCTATCTCCATTATCTCTAAGCAATGCTTTCTTTGAACCATATTTCGGGGTATTCTCAGAGGAGGAATGGGGCTTTTTTCCGTAGCTATATGCAGTATTGCCATAACCACAAGCAGCAGGTGGAGATGGTGTCTCTATGTGCAAAAATCTGCAAGGATTTCTGTTACATCTTCCAGCTCTCCAATAAGAGCATGTTGTTCTACCAATGCGCTCAGTCCTTCGTGCAAACTTTGTATCCATGATATTCTAAAAAACAAACATGGCATTGTAATGACATCCCAGATCAGGTACTGTATCCTATCAATAAAATTCTCCATGGCTCATGCTTTAAGTCATTAACTCAATGATTAAATCCCAGCCATAGACTTAATTCTTCATCCAAAACCCAAAACCTTTTGGCTCCCAAATTTTCCATTCCCAAAATAACAATCGTAAAGCAAGTGATGAACGGCAACAAAACTATGTTGATCGAGGAAGATCAACAACATCAAGATCAAAACCCATTGAAGACTTGGATCAAAGACCAATAATTTAACCCTGATCAGTAACGTCAATAGAGACTCTCCCCAAACCCCAAATTAGGGTATCGCCGATCCTTATGAAAACCCCGAAATAAATAAATTGAAAGGAACCCTAAACGCGAAACCCTATATTTGCATCGTGGAAGCGCCGAAAACTTCACTGAGATAAATGAAGTCGGATAGAACATAGATTCTCGTAGATCATCCATCACAAACCCTAAAAGAAGTATTAGATTTTCGCGTTCGGAGAAACAAACCTGAGTGGTAGAAACGAAGCTTGATTTGTAGGAACGATTGTTGAGAGAAAGAACAGAGAGCAAAATAAGGCTTCTATTTTCTTAATCAAACGTTGGTGTTTGTTGCCAATGTTGTGTTAGGCTTATTTATAGTTTCTCTGTTAGCTTGTAAAGCACGCAACAATAAGATGAGATATAGGATTTTTTTTATTTTAAAAAAAAGACATTTGCTGTCATATAAGGATAAATTAAGGCTTAAAAAAAGATAGTTACTTTCTTTCAAAAAAAATAATTATTTCTGAAATTTAATATTTTGAAGATAGTTTGAATTTACTTATGAAAATATTTGTTTTGAGTTTCAATTTATAAAATTATTTCTAGTGTGTGAAGTTACATTTTATTTGGATTAGAAATTTTAAAATTCTAGGGAATTTTAAATACCTATACTTTAAATTTTTTTGATTTTAATTTCTTTTATTTTTTAAATGTTTTATTTGGATAAATTAATTCAATTTTTTAAATTTTAAATTCTTTG
Organism: Glycine max; assembly: GCF_000004515.6. Taxonomy (NCBI): domain Eukaryota; kingdom Viridiplantae; phylum Streptophyta; class Magnoliopsida; order Fabales; family Fabaceae; genus Glycine; species Glycine max. The sequence continues at coordinate 43,101,269 of NC_016089.4, read as the reverse complement.
TTTAGATAAGGCAATTCAATTTTCTACATATACAAAATTTTATTTTTAATATTAAACTTTATAGAAAACAAACACAATCTAATTTTGAAATATTAAATAAAAAATATTTCTCAATTTTTAATAATTTAAAAATATAAAATATTGATAATTTTAACTACGATTGTTTTGTCTAACCACAATCAGTGATTTTTTAAAATCGACATTAACCAAGACTATTTTTCGGCTGATATCAAATGGGTTTTTTTTTGTCAAAGTATGCTGGAAATATTTGTCAGCTGACATGAGTCAGGGTTATTAAATTTGAAAGTTGGAATGACCTAAACATTATGGTACTTATCTATGCAAGCTTGAGTATTTTGGTTTATGGTGTGAAAGATTATGGTACTGCATGTGCGCATCATATGCTTTATTCTAAAATGAAATTATGGCTGAGCCATGTTGGTTCTTTGGTTTAGGAAGTGTCAAATGAAATTTGCTAGCAGTTTTCTACTCAGGTGTTGGAGCTTTTATGCAGACTTTGGAGCAATTCGTGCTAGCAATTTTCTCTGCATTTGTACAATTTCCATAATAGTAAGGAACTATTCATATGGACTAGGACCACTGTTAAACCTTAAAGTAGCTTGTAGAGTTTGAAAAATAATCACATGATTTAATGTCATGTTCTTCTCTTTCTCTTGTAATTTACACATTGTTTTGGAGCTGGTATTTGAACTTCAAATTAGAGAGAACAAGGAATGACCATTACTAAAAGCAAAAAAATATGTCAGCAAAAAGATCGTTGAAAGTATCAAGAGAGAATTGGAACGATGTGAAGCAGAAAAGAAGACACTGGAAAAAAGGAGACTGCTTGCAAGGAATCACTGGCCAGAGCACAGGATAAGTCTACCAAGATATCTGAAACTATCACAAATGCTAAATCTAAAGTGAGACACTTTGATAATTACTCTCTGGTGGATGGTTTGCTTTAGTTTTATCATTTCTTCAACCAATTTGCAGGCTTCTTCCATGGTAATGATTTTAGGATAGTTTAATGACTTATATAGATTTTTTAGATAATTATGCTTTAAATGTATGCAATCAACACCAGAAAAGTATAATCAATTATATGATATTTAATCAAGTTGAACATCATTCTATTGTTCTGCAAAATAATTGACAGTAGATAGACCCAAATCAAATTTCAAATGAAAAACTTGAGGAACTGCAAAGTAACTGATAGTAGCAACAAAACCTTGAAGAACTTCATTCACAACATTTTTTCAGCAAAACAACACTTATAATATCAAAAGATGCTACTACAAATTTTTCCTAAAATATATTTCCCCTAAAACTAACATTATAATTAAAATTGAAAAATCTAACAACACAATGTTTGTTAAATTTCTCATTTTCTTCTGCAATGTTTCAATTTGTAAGTTCAAATCAGCCACTATCATTGATTCTCTTGTGATAGAAGAAGGATTAGAAACTTGGTTTTCTTCCTAGGTTTTTCCTTGTTCTTGCATTTCGAACAACTGCATGTCTTCCATGGTAGCATCGACGAATAATTCTACCAGAAAATGCAGAAGAACTGTCACTTGCAGACATGGAGAAATCAAAGCCCACTAGGAAGAAGATAAAGTGAGGAGAGGAAAAAGATGGAGCGAGGGGAACAAATAAGACTAGGGAGAAACACACACTTAAGACTCCACCATGTTGAAATTGAGAGGAGAGAAGCTTTAGAAACCCTAATTTGAGGAAGAAAAAACAAGTGAATAAGAAAATATTTGACAACTTTTTAAATTTTGTATCAAAGTTCAATCTACGTGTCACAATTTGGGATAATTTGTCACGTTGGATAGTCTATGTGGCATTAAAATTGCCAATAATGCACCACACTAATGGCATTGCTTTCAAATTTATTGACAATGACTATTTTGCAAAACTTATGCAAAGATAAGGATTATTTTTAACATTTCAAAAAGATAAGGACTGCAAAAGGGGTCAAAAGTCAAGGACCAAAATGTCTATTTATAAAATTATTTCTAGTGTGTGACGTTACCTTTTGTTTGGATTAGAAATTTTAAAATTTCAGGAAATTTGAAATGTTTAGAATTTAACTTGCTTTGATTTTAATTTCATTTATTTTTTAAAATGCTTTGTTTGGATAAGACAATTCAATTTTCTCCACATGCAAAATTTCAATTTTATATTTTAAATAGATGAAATTTTAATATTAAACTTTATAAAAAATAAACACAATCTAATTTTGAAATATTAATTAAAAAAATATTTTTCAATTTTTAATAATGTAAAAATATAAAATATTTATAATTTTAACTATGATTGTTTTGCCTGACTACAATTAGTGATGTTTTAAAACCTACATCAACCAAAACTATTTTTCGGTCGACATCAAATAGGTTTTTTGTCAAAGTATGCCGAGAATATTTGTCAGCTGACGTCAGTCGGGATTATTTTTCGGCTTATGTTGATTGTGTCTATTTTTCAGTTGATGTTGACTAGGTTTTTTACCAACGTCGGCTAGGAATTGTTTGACCAACACTAACTAAGATCTTTTCTAACGACATTGGCCACAATCAAGACACAAGCACATAATTACAAATCGACTAGGTTTGACTTAAGTTCAATCAAGACAGAAGCACATAATTGCAAAAACTTTTGGCTTTTGAAATGGATACTTGTTTGGCCACAATTATGTGCTTCTGTCTTGATTGAACTTAAGCCAAAAGTTTTTTGGCTTAAACTAATTTCTCCTAAAAGAAACTCCATTTTAGGTCCTCATTTCCTAGCTTGGGCATACTTGAGCTACAATTATCCATTTCAAACTTTCACTCCAAGTTGTCATTCAATCCACTTCAAATTCCTACAAAATAATCTATCCATGAGAACATGCAACCTATCAAAATGATAAAGTAAAGAGAAAATTACACATTCCCAATTTTAACAACAAAAGGTGCAGACAAAGTCCTAAAAAGATGAGAGATTAGATAATTGTCTAAATTCGCATATCTCAATCAAATTTTTTTAGCAACTATTAATTGAGAGTAAAATTTTTTATACCGTCATTTAATCACAATCCACCATGTATGATAAAATTATTGAGTTTTATGATAATTATTTTAAAAATCATATCAATGATAATTTGTGATTGAATGACGGTGTAAAACTATTTTATACCATACATGACCATTGAATTCTATATTTTTTAAATCTCATTTGTTTTTTTAGATTTCTACTTAAAAATAACTTGTTTACATTTTAGGAGCTTTTATATTATATTTGCCCTTGTTTTTATTTATAAAGAAGAAGAAAAAGACACCAAAAAAGCTAGGCTAAACACTACCTTGTCATAAGTCTTAATTCCTAAGATAAACTCACCCCTTTTAAGACTTTGTACAATCCAACAAACAAAACAAGAGTTTACTGTAAGAACTACAAGAACCAACAACTTTCAATGTGTATAAAATACCTAGGAGAATAAATCATCAATCTTGTCATCAAAGTATTATCTTATCTCTTAAACAGTTTGTATAGTAATAAAACTATTTAAATAACATTTACAGTCGAATATTCATCTTAGTCTATAAGTTAATATGGTTTACTAAAGTTTAAAGATGAAATTAAAAAATCTAATATTTAAAAGATTACTAAGCATAATTTTTAATACTTTTAAAAACTACTTGAGTAATTTTCTATACTTAAACCGTTAAAAAAGGTGATAGTTTAAGAATAAAATTAATGATTTATACATACCTAGGAAGATGTATGTTTTTCAGAATGCAATATTTTTCCTTTGATTTTCATATTCTCGTAATAAAATCGAAAGAATCAAAGAAAAAGGAACAAAGTGGGTCAATCCGTCCTTATCCAAATCAATCTGTTATGGGCTTTCAACCCTCTTTCCTTATATTGAATAGGACAGGTTGATCCATCCTAGTTATATGTAGGCTGACCGACCAAAATCCTTTAGTTGGATTACCCTAACATGCCAATTAGTCCTGCCTTCAACTCACCAATTTAGCGAGTTAGTCAAGAAGAATTGGTGGGCTCAATCACTGCCACTCCTAGGCAGCTCTACACTTTCTCCATTTCTCCACTTGATGTTTAGTTGTCAAAATAGACCGATAGTGTTATTATGAGATAATAATAAATTATATGAATATGACATTGTATCTTTCCAAAGAAACTCAGCCACATGGGACAATGGTCCACCAGAAGCACAATGCAGGCTAGCTCTTTCTCTAGTAAAAATGTACAAAAACGTTGCATTCATGGAACACTATATATTTTTGTTCTCTCACAATATCACAAGATCCCTGTTATATGGACACAGAAATTCCTTTCAATCATTCACACCAGGACAAATGACTAGAAATACTCTACACCTTGTAGCTGTTTACATGAGTTCTGAAAGAAGCCAAAGATGATGGTGCACATTCAACAAAAATACGTGGTCATTTCTTAAGTTTTTTCTGTTCTAACACAGTAGCTCCCATTCCATTTTTTTTTACTCTGACTACAAAAATACAGTTGTTGAATGGCCATGCTTTGTTTGATGGGGAGAATTTGTAAACTAACTTCATTACTAATCAGGTTACTTACAATTTGGATAAGACATTTTGGTGTAACATATAGCAGAGCCGTGTACATTTCACAGAATCGTTAATGTATACAACTATATACCAAATTACATTTGCAAACAGCCACATCATGACTGAAATAATAGCCAATATACAACAAATTCGATTACCAGTATATATATGTAGTTGGTGAGAGGCACTACTATGTATTTTTCTTTATCTTTCTTTCTCCCGTGGCTTTGGATGAGTGAATTTTGAGTTAAATAAGAGGCTGGCTACGTGTTAAAAATGATGCCAAAATCCACCTTACAGGAATATACAAGGTTGTAAGGGTGAGCTAATTCAGTTTGAGATATATCTGCACTGGCTTTAGCCCACCAACGTCAAAATCATACCTTAAGTTTCACTCAACATTGGCAGCATAAATAGACGACCCTCAACTGTTTAGGAACCTGTCTGCAATGGGAGGAGAGACCCTTGCTTGCCGTCTATGAAGATTGCAAGCTCTGCTGGTGCAACTACCAATCTTAACCACTTCTGTAGCTCTTCACCCTCTACTTTCTCTTTTTCTGAAGAATAAGCACTATTAGAACACCATGGCTTAGCAAAAACACAATGGTTCAAAGTCATTTGTATCTATATTCTATAGTCTATACATAGTTGGCAGAAGCACAAGATGCTGAGAATCCCCATTTGACCTATCCCTTCCCATGATCATTATATTATATTTAAGTGCAACATTCAGACTTGTGTAAAAGTTCAAAACCAAAATCTGAAATCTAATTCACCCATGATGCAATTTCAATTGGTGGCATAAAACAGTATACAAGTATGATATACTACATATAAGACCTTCTATTTTATAGTTAAGCCTTATCCCTAAACATAGACACTAACCATTTAATAAAGTTTTAAAAAAAATTTAAGTATTCATTATTAATTTTTTGGCAATCAACGCAAACATTCCACCAATCACCAAATATAAAAATACAGCACGTACAGTTACCTTCTAAATGAGCACCAAGACCCTCCAAAACAGTAGGATTTGCCCGCACAATAGAAAGTGATACTTCCAGTGCAGACTGCAGCAATGCTTTCACCTCTCTTTGAACTAGATCAACAAGGTGTCCCTGTTGTGTTCAGATTAAAATCAGCATACAGTAAAATATTGAATAGGAAGAAGAAATAAGATAATGAAATAGAGGACCTGATCCCTTCCCCAAGGAGCTGATCCACCAGACTCGTCTATTCCACCATTAGAAAGGGTGGAAATTGACACAGGGCCTATTGTCTGATTAAGACCATATTCAGCTATAGCTTTGTATGCCATATCAGTTGCTCGCCGTATGTCATCAAGTGCACCTGTAGAAGATGTATAAGTTTCATTTTCTTTATTCCATACTTGTGTATATGGTTGGGTATCCCTTATACACCTATCAATACATTTGCCTTTTGCTGAGCAAAAAAGAATAAAAAATCAAGTGCACCTGTTGACACTCGACCAGAATAAACAACTTCTTCGGCAGCACGTCCTCCAAGTAGGGTAACCAGGCGGCCACGCAACTCATCAATGAAAAGCAAGTATCTGTCCTCATTTGTTGGAGGAGTGTAAGTAAATCCCAAAGCCCCTCCTGACCTAGGCAATATGCTTAGTTTCTGATAACATACCAAGAGAGTAAGGCATGAATATCCTTATAGATTTTCTTAATAAACAAATAAGAAACTTAATGATTTTCAATACACAAGTAGGCTCCAATTCCAGAGATACTTTGCAAATATTCATTTCAAAAGAAAATGAGGGCAGATTAGGTCCATTCCACTAGTAAGTACAATTGTTGATCATGTTATCAATAGTTTGCTTGTCTAGATAACTAAAAATCCAATTACCTAACCAGTATGATTTTCCAACTTTTCTTTATTAAAACTTCAAATTAATGCAATTTTAATTTTGTGCCTTGGGGCAGCAGTAAAGTTGTGCCTTGGTGACTTGTTGGTCATGGGTTCGAATCCGGAAACAGCCTCTTTGCATATGCAAGGGTAAGGCTGCGTACAATATCCCTCCCCCATACCTTCGCATAGCGAAGAGCCTCTGGGCAATGGGGTACGAAGTTTTTTAATGCAATTTTAATTTTGTCATCTACCAATAGAACCACACTTCAAAAGTGTATGCAATAAGTATATTCTTTAAAGAAATCTTGTGGAGGGAGACTTCAACTTATCCTTCATGAATGAATATATTTTATTCTTCAGTTTTTGTTATTGAGAACCTGAATTTAGTGTCTTATATAGTAAAAGTAATAAAACAAAAATGAAGAGAGAAGAAATATCACATAAGTGAGGGTAATTAGGAGTTTAAACACATTAAAACGGTTTTTAAATTAACAAATCATTATTTTCAATAATAAGGAATCAACATAAATATAAGAATTACTAGTTAGACATGAGGAACAAGTATTCAATGAAGAGTATTTTGAGGATAATTTTTTCTTAGAGCAGTGGGACTAATGGGAGTGCCAAGAGGCACACCCATAAAACACTAGTGTATTTACAAAATGAAACAGAACATTTGATTTATCACTTGTTTTATGATTTCTGAATATCCACATTAAAAACATTAAAACGGTTTTTAAATTAACAAATCATTATTTTTAATAATAAGGAATCAACATAAATATAAGAATTTCTAGTTAGACAAGAAATGAGGAACAAGTATTCAATGAAGAGTATTTTGAGGATAATTTTTTCCTAGAGCAGTGGGACTAATGGGAGTGCCAAGAGGCACACCCATAAAACACTAGTGTATTTACAAAATGAAACAGAACATTTGATTTATCACTTGTTTTATGATTGCTGAATATCACACATAACAGATTTATACTTTTCTTTAATTTCCCACCATAAAACAAGATAAATGAATTTTAAAATAAGATTTCCCAAAATCCACACCTATAATAAAAAACTGAAATTAAGCAAATTTAGGTCACAAGTCATTAAACTAGGAATCTGATAACCCCTGTATGAACTAGAAATCATCAATCAGAGTATTTGAGAATAATTATAGTTTCAATAGTGTGACAATTCCAAAAATTCAAGCAGGCAAGTATGTGGTACAAGCATCATCTGCATATCTGCAATGGCATTGACATATTTAAAAGGCCAAGAATAGAGCATTCTCCATGGTTTACCTCAACACGTGGCTGTCCAGGAAGAAGGTTTGCAACTGCAGTACCTACTACAGCATGACCAGCTTCATGCCGTGCAACTACAGCCTTCTCACTTCCTTTCAACTTGGCAGTCTTCTTTTCTATTCCCTGAAACAAGTAACTTGGTCCATTTTATCCAAGAATAAATAAACTACACTCAAATTTACAAAACTAAAATTTTCAATTTAACATTTGTGATTGACGCATCAAAATCCAGCCAGACTGCAGCTAGAAAGTGAAAATGTGCATCCACCGGCATTTCAAGAGACACTGTAACTTACTGCTATTGATCTTTCAACAGCTTGAATGAAATCATTTTTCTCCACAACAATTTTGTTTTGTCTTCCCGCCAATAATGCAGCTTCATTTACTAGGTTTGCAAGATCCGCTCTTCAATGATGTGTACCATGTGTCAGATCAAATTTCATTCTTCTCAATATTTAAAGGATAAAAAGAAGTATGGAGGAAACAGAATAATTACCCAGTGAAACCAGTGGTCATACAAGCAATGTTGCCAAGGTCAACATCCTTAGCTAAAGGAAGTTCTTTCTTGGAAACATGAACTTTAAGGATAGCTTCTCTTCCAATCCTATCAGGTGTTTCCACCTAAATAGAAAATGAGAAATTTTTGCTAAGAATATGCAAAGTCAAGGTCTTTTTGAAATAAGTACAAAAACCAAAGGAGACAATGCATTTAATATAGAATCCAGACCATAACAACTCGATCAAATCTCCCTGGTCTTCGGAGTGCAGGGTCTAAGACATCTGCACGATTAGTTGCTCCAAGAACAATGACAGCAGAACTGCTGTCAAAACCATCCATCTCCTGCAATGCAGTTTTAAGACGTTAGACTCATTGTGACACAACCCCCCCTCCCCCAGTCCCCCCAAAATAAAATACCAAGAAAATGAACATGGAAAAATGCTAACAGTGAGCAGCTGGTTCAAGGTTTGTTCCCGTTCATCATTGCTGACAATGCGAAATTTACCATCACGACTTTTAGCCACAGCATCTATCTGCATATCAAAGGAAAGTTTACTTGGTTGAATAGTCAATATTAAATCAAACATCTTACATAATAAAAGAATACACATTCTTACCTCATCAATAAATATTATGGATGGTGCTTCTTTCTTTGCCCTTGCAAAGAGATCTCTCACACGGGAAGCACCCATACCAACATATAACTCTACAAACTCACTAGCAGAACAACTTATAAATGGCACATCAGCTTCCCCTGCCACAGCCTTTGCCAGTAAAGTCTTACCTGTCCCAGGAAGACCCACCTGTAAGATAAAACAGTGGATATTTACTACCTACGTTTCAAATTAAAACAATAATAATATGAAAAAGTAACTTGGCTATAAATAATCCACATACGATGAGTAAGTGAAAATTATTGAAGAATTAATTCCTAGAACCACCAGTTCAATCAAAGACAATAGTGATCTCATCTTTTGCAAGGTAATGATTATGAAAATAACAGAAAGCATAGATCATGTAATAAGTAGAAAACTTTGCTGGATTTTAGCCAAAAATATTCCCAAAAGACATTTCTCATATTTGGTCCCTTCTCCAAGCAAATATCCTCAACTACAAAGTATTTGCTGGCCGACCACCATGTGCTTTCATCATGGGATCATAAGACCATTGTGTATTACTTATCAGATATCTCTGGCTATGACTCACCAAGAGAACACCTCGGGGAGGCCGAGCTCCTAGTCGTACATATCTGTCTGGATTGCGAAGAAATTCCTGGCAAGTGAACATCAGCATTAAAAACTACCTGTCTATATATAAAAAAAAAATTCAAAATGAAAATAAAAGGCCTGTCATAAATAGAAAGCCTTGTATATGCCCTAAAGGTTGTAAGTGCTGAATATGAGCTGAAGAAAGTCCAGCCTACCACAATCTCTTCCAGCTCCTCCTTAGCCTCGTCAACACCAGCGACATCAGCGAATGTGATTGATTCACCTTGTTCAGATGACTTTGTGCCAGCAGAAGTTCCTGATTTACGATTCCTAATTTGACCAGCAGTATGCTGCACATAGCATTCAATTTCTCAAAAAACACTGTTTTAAAATGTGTAGACAACATAAGCAGTTGGATAAGAAGGCCTAAGAAAATTGAAATTGAGAGGGGGAAGGAAATCAAACTCACCTGAGAAAAACTAACAGGGAATCGATGGAGAAGCCCGGCAAGCAGAGCACAATAAAACAAGGCTATCTGCAAATATGAGAATGAAGTCAACAGCATGTTACATGATATATTGTGTCAACCACGATAAACAAGCAAATTTATAATGAATGAAATGGGAAATTGAATGTCTTAACTACTGATACATTATAATCTAAAACATGCCATATTTAACAAGTGTGAAAGTCTTTTGTTATACTCTAAGAAGATTTACCTCATGAAGCTAATATAAAGATTATCTTCTATTAATCGCTTGAAGTAATCAGTTCTTAAAAAGCTATCATTTCAAATTCTCATGCTACAGAATCTATAGTTTCTAGTTAGAAATAAACCATGTAAATTATATTTTCTTGAGCTTGATAATTTTATCAACTATACTAGTCACGGATAAGTTACACCGAATTTGATCACTATCCATTAGTCCGTTAATAAACACCACAAAAGGCTACAACTTATATCTAATTATTGTAGTTTACCAAATTGTATTGACCTTGTAAAACAGTTTTACCCTGTCATCTAGTCACACATCACCACGTGTGGTAAATTAGTTGACTTTTATAATAATAATAATTAGCTTGAAAGTCATACCAATCATAATGTCTTATCGGTTGACAGTTATGGTGTCAGCAAATGACAATTCAACTCTTAAAAAAAGTACAATAAAATGGATCTAGAAGCATTCTAAGTGTGGAAAGTGGAAACCACATTCTAAATACTCACCAAAGCAGAGTTGAAGAATCCACCAGACCTCTTATCCGGGGACCCAAACTCCACCTCATTTTCCAGCATCTTCTCATAAGGCGTCCTTATATCACTAGGCCTAGTGGTAGTGTAAACAATCTTCTTGGTGGGAGCAACACTCTTAACCAACGACTCTGACTCCAAAGAAGAAGTAGCAGCAGAAGCAGAAGCAGCAACTTCAGAAGTCTCCACGTCAGATTTCAACTTGAACATGATGTGGACCCCATCAACCTCCACCTTCTGCACCTGATCCCCATTAATCTTACTCAAGAACTCGCTATAAGGCACACTCACAAACGACGTCGCAGCCCTCGGTTCGGAGCCAGGTAAGGGAATCCCGGGCCTCAGCAACCGCATCACGAAAACAACAATCCCTAATTGCAAAAGCAACACCCCAACCTCTTGAGCTTGAACAATGGGTTGCCACCGCCACTTCCCACTCTTCGAACCGAACCACCACCACCCTTTATCTTGCTTCTCCCTCCTCCGGTTCGAACCGGACCCGGTCGAGCCCTTATCGGTGACCCCCTGACCCTCGCCGCTCTTCTCGCCGGAATCCCCCTCCTGGCCGCTGCTCGCCCTGGTGGCGCCGCTGCCGCCTTGGACCCTCCTCAGCCTCCACAAATCCACCCTCCCGGAAGTATCCCTCCATACACCCCCCGGAACCCTAACCACCGCCGAATTGGGAACGAAACGACACGCGTTTTGCCGCAGCAGCGGCGAGGGTCTGCGCCAGGCATGCGAATTGAGGTAGATTTTGTTGTACGTTAATGGAGAGAGGTAGAGATACTCCAACGCCGACATGGTGGAGAGAGAAATAGAGATACCCGCGACGTGAAAATCGAAACTTTGAATATCTTGTTCGTGTTTTCGTGCATTAATTTATATGGGTGTGTAGATAATATAATATTTTCTGGGTTCTGATGATGATGATGAGTAGCGGGAGAAGGAAGAGGGAGTGGGAAAGAGACAAGGTGATCCGACAGGACGTGGTGGCCGTTGGATTGAGGATGGGTTGAAGATCTCAACGGTCCAGATTGCTGTGTTGGTTTTTTTTAAAAAAATTAAAAATTGGTTTCGGTTTCGGATGATTTTATTGTCTGGTTAGTTTGTGGTGATGGTTGTGTGTGGGGGAGGGATTCCGTGCGGGGAGGTGCAGGGAGTATGTTTTGATGGGTTGTGAGACTGGCACGTGTAGGGTAAGATTAAGTAGGCGAGAACCAGAGGAAGATTATGTGGCGTTGACGTGTGCTATTCGGCAACACAAGATTCGGATTTGGTGGTGAGGGCCACAAAATAATCATCAGTGTAAAATGATAGTCATGTTTTTTAGGCTTAATTTCTTTTTTTCAATCTGGCGTTTTTTTTATATTTTTATCTTTGTAACAAATGTTTATTTTATTTTTCATTCTTAATAAAGTTTTATCAATAAATAATGCTTTGAAAAATAAAAATACTTTAACAACGAAAAAAATATTTTTTTTTTAAAAAAAAGATATTGTAGTAATGTTTTAAGAATATTAAGTAATGAATTAATAAATATTTTTCATTAAAAAATATAAGTAATACTTTAAAACAGTAAATGTTATGTTATTTACTTCCTTAAATGTTTTTTTAAGAAAAAAAATTATTTAATTTTAATTTTTTAGTTAATGTTCTGAAAATTCTCGTTGACATTTTTTATAGTTTTTTTTTATCACAGTCTCTCATTTATTCAACAAAAAAACAGTCTTTCTCATTTTTAATTTTGTTTATAAAATCCTTATATGTTCCAATATTTTAACCTATATACTGTATGAGTAACCTTTATATTTTATTGTTATTAATGTTTCTAATAAAATTAAGGAAATAAGTACAAAAATTTATGTATTTGAAAATTTAGATAAAAGTATCCCAAAGGTAATTCTAGAATTCAACTATTTTTCTCCTTTTTTTACATTCCAAAAACTCACTTTTTCAAGTTTCCGAAACTCAGTTACTCCTTGCTGCCTTTAATTTTGCTTCTCTTTATCAGGAACTCGTCTCTCCTCATTCCATCAAACTCTCTTTAAGAAATGTTATCTCTTTAAGAAATATTAAATTCTCTATTAATTTATCGTAATTTTATAAGTACTTCATTACTATGTTAAGAGTGTATTGTGCATTACTACACTATATGCAGTTGAAGACTACCACACTATGCACTGAAACTGTTTCGTCGTAAATTTTATTCCTTCTGTCCCTTTTTTGCGGTTATCCAAATGGATAAGAAACACCCACACTAAAACTCCTAAATTAGAGGGTCCTATAAAATTCTCAACCAAAGGAAAAATATCCTTAAAAAGAAAAAAAAAGAAAAATTGTTATACTTTCAACGGCTGACCATTTGTTAGGGTGTATATCAAATAACTTTTCACTGCTGACCATAATTTATGAGCCATTTTACCTATTTTCTGTCTGTTATCTTTCTTTAGTTTTTCGATTTTCTGGATGATTTCTATGGACTGAAAGTGAAAAAATCACATCAATATTTCCATTCCCCATCATTGATCTTTAACCTTGTTCAGCTAGAACACCAGAGTTACATTTACATTTTCTTTAATTTTTTCTTCAAGGGGGGGTTTGTAACATATACAAGTCAACCCCCATTTGATTATTACTATGATGATTATAAAAACAATGACTTGTTTTGAAGTGGTAATGGCTAAAATGTCCCTTGTATGAGTTTTCCATTGTGGGGTTGTGACAAATGCATGCATGCAATAACTAAAACCTTGAAAAGCATTATAGTTTGAGAATGGAACCTACTTTGATGGAAACAAAAAAGGGTTTGAAGGCAAGGGACATTCTACTTCGTTTATTAAGAGTTCTTCATGTTTCATTTGAGATTAGCTACACTTCCATGCAAAGGCATCCATTTGTTTCGGGTGCTTTGTTAGTCTTCTTCATTTTGTACATATTTCTTTCTTTTATTTACAACTTGTTGGTCTTCTTGTCCCCATTTTTCGTGTGCACTGCCATTTTTGTTAGAATCTTTTGGAGTTCTGAGCAAAACCTCATTAAAAGTGTCAACAATGAGGAGAAAAGCAATGAACCAAAATTTTTACCAGAGTTGCTCAGGAACGAGAGGCGTGGTTTGCTTTATAAGTGTCCATCACACAATGCAACAAGTAGAAGAAGAAACTTCACTGGGAAGAAATTGGATGTGTATGGTGGTTTAGAAATAAAAGCCAAGGATTTATCGTCGGTGTTCTGCAATGAATTCACAAAAAACAACAAAGAGAATGGAAGGACTAAATTTTACAAGGAAGAGATTGGTTCTTTGGAGGCTCCTATAAAGAAAGTTTTGTTTGCTGAACCTTCAATGCTGGACCTGGAGGCTCATGGTGCTAGTTTTGATGGTCTAAAGAAAAATACAGAAATCAAAGAGGATGAGAAAAAAGCTCAAGAGGGTGGCAACAAAGGTGAATTGACAGAGGATGAACAGAAAAATAAAATGGTTCTAGGGACATGTGAGTTGGAGAGACACAAAAGGTTGGAGAGTCTTATAGCTAGAAGAAGAGCAATGAAACAATTGAAGTTGCAGATTGAGAAAGGTCTAATTGATATGAAATCAGTTACTCCAAGCCAAATAGCTCCACTATTTGTTTCAAGACTCAACCCTTTTGATTCTCCAAGGGAGTTTGATGGCATAAAAATGCCTGGTTCTGCCCCAACTGCTTTGAGAAGCCCATTTGATATTCCCTATGATCCTTTTGAGGAGAAACCCGTTCTCACTGGGGACAATTTTGATCAAGAATTGAAAGGTTTGTTAATAGAACCTAGACAAGAAGACCTTGAAGCAAGAGGGCACAGGTTGGCACACCCAAGAGTCAGAAGGCTTCAAGGTAATATTGAATATTGATAATCACTTTCTCTTCTCTCCTCAATATCCTTTTTCTTCTTCTTCTTCTTTTCTCTCCTTTTTGAGTTAATGGAAAAAGCAACACAAGAGGAAATTGAAGTAAAACTTGATGATGAAATCGAATGTATCTTGCTCATTCATGCAGGTAGAGGAAATCATGACAAGCTTGAACAATTATTATTATCCAAAGAAGCCAGTGAAAGAGAATTACAAACTTCTATTCCATCAAGTGAAGTAGAGGAAAAAACACATGAAGAGAATGGTAAATGCAAAAATGACAAAATGGCTGGCAACACAGGTAAGGAAGTGGACAATGCTCAAGCAACAAAGTCCATGTCATACCATGCAAGAGTTCCTAAGCCTCAAGAGGAGGACCTCAATTTACCAATATCAAGAAATAGTGCTACTAAAATAAATGATTCTCTGTATGAATCTCTTTCACCTAACAAGGAAACTATGTCCTTCACTGGTTGCCGAATCAGTCACACCCCTTCACGCTCCTTAGCTTCTGACATACATGTGGAGGTTTCTGAAGTTGGTTCACCAACACTGACAGTTGATGAGAACCATGAGAACACTACAGATGGAGAATCCATGATATATGATGGAGACATTGACAAAGATGTTACTTCTGGCAGTGAAGATATGTGGGGAGCATCACTCCATTTGAGAGAAGTACGTAGAGTAAGCGAGCAAGATATTTCAGAATTAAACAGCTGGAGGGACATTTCTTCACCCCTTTCTATGCAAAACATAGATGAAGAAAATGCAGCTGATGTGAGCTCTATGTCCTCAAGATCTGACATGCCTGATGATACTCCAACTTATGCAATGAACAGTGAGCATAATAATAATAACATCTTTGGTAATATGAAAGATTTTGGTGCACCCCAAAATTCTCATTCATCGGTTGTGTCAGCGCGTTGGAAGCGATTGATGCGGTTGATGGATACACGTGATAGTCATTTACCTCATGATAGGCATTCAAAAAAACCAGGGGTGAGTGAATTTGGTAATCAATTATATTGGTTCGATTCCCTTTTCTAACAAAAACTAACATTCAAACAATTAACATTTGCTGATAAAAAAATCATTGATATTGGTTGTTCCAAACAATGAACATATATTACTTATTTGACTTGCAAACTTCCATGATAAGTAATAAGTGGGGCAAGAGTTCCTTTTTTTGCTTGTCATTTGACTCATTTTTAAAAAAAAATGTTGTTTAACAGGAATGGTTCGACCTCACAGAGAATTCAAGTAAGGAACAAGTTATCAATGATTGGAAAAACTCAGCAGCCTCTGAGCAAGATAACACACATAACCCAAGAGGAAATGAAGAACCTGGTGCATCAGATTCAGTTATGCAACCAGAAGTAACTGATGAAGTCTCAATCAACTCAAGTTCATCATCCTCACCAAGGCCTGTATTGTCAATAACACAGAAGACCATAGCTGACCAAGTTCCCTCTTCAGCTTTCAATCAAGAGACGCACCAAGATGTTCTGCAATCTAACATGCAGGATGTGTCACAAGAAACATTAAATGGTGAAGGTCCACCTGACTCCATCCCTCAAAATATTCCGCCTTCCATGGATGATCCAAATGTTGAATCACATTACAGTGACTTGAGTCATCCTCAGGTGTGGGTTGTAGAAATTTGTTATTTCCTTTTCATCTATTTAAAAAATTATTAGTCATTGACATATCACAGCTTTAATATAAGTGGGGGGACATGGTGGTGTTGTGCCTAAAAGCTTTGGTACAATTTCATCAGGCCATAAAGTCAAGGTTTTATATGATTGTTTTACCTCAAATCTTTTAAACGTTTATATATTTTGCACATAAACAAATCAAATCATCATTTGAACATGCATGTAACTTGGTTTTCCTTTAAATTGGAGAGCTTCAAGTATTAACTAGCATGCTATTTGTGACATTGATTAGGAACAGACTTGTCCACTGGAGAATTCCATTCAAGAATCAAATATGTCTAGCAAGATGAATGATGCAGAGATTTTTAACAAGGAAGATGAAAATAAGTTCAAGAATGATGAGTACATTGGATACAAACTTGCTCCCCTAATTATACCAGATGCTTCAAAAGAACCCCGTAGACAAGCAGAGATGATGGCTTCAGTGGATATAAGTGAGGAATCAAGAGAAAGATTTGATGGCAATGTAAAATTTGAACCTTTGAACTTTATATATTTTAGTATATTAGTCAGTACACATACAGTGTAACTCTTTCTTGTGAAACTGAACAGGTGCCGTTGATTTCTCTAATACTAGAATCATCCTTAGAAAGTCCAGGAGAGGAAGAGGATGAAGAAAATTCTCAAGCATCAGTGAGACAAGAGGCAACCACAGACACAAGTTCTGATGAAGATTTTGAAAGAAATCGCAGTGACTTGAATGAGAATGAAGCCATAGTCTCATCATGCTTATCCATAGAAGATAGTGACAAGTTGAGAGAAACAGACAAGCCAAAGCATAGTTCAGAAGAAGTGAATTATTTGCACAGTGAATCAAAGCAGGTGGTTGAAGATCATATGGAGAAGGAAAACTTGGATAAAGGTGGTGCCTCTGAAGACTCTCCACTTCCAATTACCACTCAGGCGACCAATTCTGAAGACAAAGAAGGAGAATGTGACAAGATAAACAAGAATGAAGCCACTGACCAGGAATTGAACGAGAACGAAACTATGGCTATGTCTGAACCTGCAGGAGAAACTGATCAGATAGCACACATGAAATATCCTGAAGAAAGGACTCCAACTTGAGTATGTTGGTGCACCAAAGCCATATAAACCAATTGGTACCTCAAAAGAAGTAGGATTTTCCAACATGATAGTCAACATAATTTGTTGAACAAGCAAGTTGTGGTGATGGCAATGAGGACTTGCCAACCAAGGGTCACTGAACCAATGATTACTTGAAAAAGAAGCAAATGAGGGCCTGGTAGAGGATTCTGAAATGGTGCACCTTGGCAAGTGTTATTGGTCTTGCACACCTGAAAAATTGGTTTGACTAAAGAAAGTGAAGCTCCATTAGTTATTGATATGGAGTTTGAACTTGCCATAATGAGAAGATTAACATAGAACTGCATATAGACTAACCAATTTTTACTTTTTAGTGCATGGATGCGGTCCATGGTTCCGTAGATGTTCATAATATTATTATATTAGTCACACTGCACATACGCTATTATGTACACAATGTACAAAGTAAGACACATAGAAGGTCCCTTGTATCTCTTATACCCCATGTTATATATCAAAACTCAAATTGCCATCATCATTCTGTCTGTCTCCGAAGGTTTATTCATTTCTTTCTTGGCTAAAAACTGATTAGGACCTAAAATTAAAAAATTGATTATTTATTAAGAACTTAAAACATATTTAAGCATTTAAGCATTGATGAAGGGAGGAAATATATTTTTTTTTCTTTAGCTCTATATTTTAGGTTCAAAATTGAGAGGGATCCAAGATAGTTGAGAGGACTAAAATTATATGTTTCCGGCAGATATATTAGAAATTGAAAATAATGTCAAACAGTTTATAAAATTAATGTATCATGTTCAATTAATTAAATTATATTCCAATTAAGTATAATATTATTTCATATCTTAACTATTGTTTATGATAGAATTAATTTCAAATTTTTCAATAAAGAAATAGAAGATATGCTTTACCAAAAATGTTATATCCTTATGTATAAAAAAAATGTTTAATCCTTTAACTTCTTTTTTTGTTCTTACATTGTTTAATACTACTATATTGTATGCTAAACCAAATTTTCATTGAAATATTTCTTTTACCGTAAACTGTTGATGTTTAAAAATAAAAGACTTAATTATAATTTTAATCCTCTTAATTTTTTAAATCCATATTTTTTATTCTTTTGATTTTTAATTGTAATATTTGGTTCCCTAATTTTATAAATTTGTAATTTTAGTTTTCTGATAGATTATTAATTAATATTTATGATCAGTAGAGATATTAAATTAATTATAAATTAAATAAAAATTATTAATCATTAAATTTTTTTAATAAAAGATTATTAACCTTAATATGACGTTCTTGTCGGTGGAATTGTGTGCAATAGTAAAAGTAGAAGAAGCGTTTGAAAAGAAGAGGAAAAACATAATGTTGTGAAAAATTATGATTAATTATTTTTTATTTAATTTTTTAATAATTAATGGTTTTGATTGATTTATAATTAACTTAATAATTCAATTAATTAAAATTATTTATTAATAATCTAACATGAGAATCAAAATCTAGCAATATCAAAATTATGGATTTTAGAAACTAAGAAGAGGAATTTAACCTTTAAATAAAACATCTCTTTTTTACTTAGGAGTGATTGATTCATGTGATTTATGTTGGATGCTGCTTACTCTTCCAGAGTTCCTCCTCCTCTACAATTTTGGTGTACAATTCTATCAAGATCATAACTCAATACTTCATGCAACTTACTCAAATCTTCTTACACTAGCCTGAACTTAGTGGAATTTTAGATAATTATTTATTAATTATGACTTAAAATATATATTTTTATCTAAAAAATATATCATTTTTAGTTTATTATTTAAAATTTATTTATTTTTATCTAAGTATCCAATATTTTGTTATGTTTCATGTTAGTACATAGTGTGATTCTGATAGTGTGATGTTATCAAGATTTAATTACTAACACATCAGTCACTCCCTCACGTGCACCTCAACTTGCACAACATCCCAATCCTCAAGCGCCAGGTTCACAATCACCTCCACTAACCTGTTGTTGGGCTCGAGCCTCTTGCAAATCCGTTGGATCAGAGCCACCAAGGAGTCAAGGGTGTTACTAGGTGCACCCAGCATTATTGTTGATACATCCAGCATTATTGCTGGTGCATCTAGCATTTAAGGTGAAATGATGAAAATACTCTTAATCTGTAAGCCATTTAAGTTGATCCGTAAGCCTTTTACGAATCAACTTAATCCATAGAAGCTTTATGGATCAACTTGATTGATTCGTAAGCCTTTTACTGATCAACTTAATCCGTAAGCCTTTTACGGATCAAGTTTATCCGTAAGACTTTTATGGATCAAGTTGATCCGTATTTTTCCGTAAAAGACTTATAGAGCAAGTTGATCTGTAAGGCTTTTACGGATCAACTTGATCCGCACAATTTACGGACCACCTTCACACATCCATCACAAATGCGAAAAAAGTGCAAGGGCAGTTTTGGTATTTTAAAAAAATGCTGGGTGCACCTAGCAATACTCAGAGTCAAACTCCGACACCCTGTCTTCGCTGTCGGTCGATGTTCTGAGGAAGAATCCCAGGATCCTGGAAGTGCATAGGAGCTGCTCGATGTGCTGCGCGAACGATCGGACCCAGGACGAGAGTTCCCATGATGTGGGGTCGGTGTTGTGTCGGAAGTTGGAGAGGTTGAGGTAGTTTCTGCCGCCTGCGGAGGGGTACACGGAGAGCTGGTCCTGGAGGATGAAGCTACCGTGGTGGACGGCAATCAGGCACTTCAGGACCACGGCGGCGTTGTTGGTCTCCTGAAGGCGGTCCATCAGGACCTCCACAGCGACCAAGGCGGTCGTGAGCCGTCGCCAGAGGAGAGGAGCGTGGCTGAGTGCTTCAGCGTGGGGGGCGTGGAGGAATCATGGCCCGTGACGCCGGCAGGCCCTCGACGGCGGACTTGGAGGCCGGCGGGTGCCGTAGCGGTTAGGGGAGAATTGAATTTTTTAAATAATAAAAAATTATGTAATATGTGTTGGTGATTAAACGATGACAGGTGTTCAAGTGAAACATAGATAAATGTCGGATACATAGATGAGAAAAATGAATTTTAGATAATAAAATAAAAATAATCTATTTTTCAGAAAACAATATTTAACTCATTAATTATTATTGATACTAAAAAAGTGAAAGGGAATAAATTCACATATTAAAAAAATTAATGCTGAGAAAGCTCTGGTTGACTTGAAGTCTTGAAGGTAGTAAAGTTAGTTTGTATAGGGTTCCATTTGGGCGTCAAATCTGCATGACAGAGGAGAGAAGCAGTTTGAGAGGTACATTGCATTTACAATACATGGATTGTCTCTACATGAATCCTCAGGAATCCATTGAAGCACGTGTGAAACACCTTCTTTCTCTTATGACTTTGAATGAAAAGATTGGTCAAATGACACAAATTGAACGCTCAGTTGCTACCCCTTCTGCCATCAAACACTTCTCCATTGGTATTTATAAAATTTGTTGTGCTTTTATTAGTTGAATGTGTTTTGATTAGTTGAAGCCTATTCATTTGCTTTTTATTTAGTACTTTCATTCTGGTAGGCTATGTGTGTTTTTTGGTTTGAATGAAGGGAGTGTGTTCAGTGCTCCACACAATGGACGTTTTGAGAAGGTACTGTCATCTGATTCGGCTGATATGGTGGATGGGTTTCAGAAGTTGGCACTTGAGTCTCGGTTAGCCATACCAATCATTTATGGGGTTGATGCTATTCATGGTAATAATAGTGTCTATGGTGCTACTATATTTCCTCACAATGTTGGCCTAGGAGCTACCAGGTTGGTGTGCATTTTGTTTTACTTTTTTCTTGCGGGGTCACTTTGTTGTGATTTGACTTGCGTCTTTGAGATTTTAGCTGTTCACCCCTGCCATGAATTTTCCAATTGACTTTTATTTGCTAGAAAAAGAGTAAAGTCTCAAATTGATCTTCTATTTTCTCTTTCAAACATACATAACAGTTCCTATAAAAGTAGATGCTTTTTAGATTTTTAAGTAAATAATTTGGTGACAACAACTTTCAAAGGACCAATATAGTGACATGTTCATTTTTGGCAGACCAACTTAAGGATTTGCATGAGAAAAGATTCCTTCTTGAAACAAAAATCTTCAAAATATAATCATGAACAAGTAGTTATAGAGACGTTTCAATGTTGCCCAGAGTTGAAACTTGAGGTGTTATGTGCATTTTTGCTATTTATATGAAACTGTCCAGATCCAGACCTTTTGTCATAGCAAAAGATGTTCAAGACCAAATAATTTCAAGTTCTTATGTTCTTGATTTTTATGGAAAAGTCACCTCCTGATTTGACCAGGGATAGCTCCTTATGCTCAAGTAAATTGTGTTTGTTTTGACAAACAACTTTTGCTTTTATCTTAAACAAGCTTTGATTTTTCATTCATGGTGTACTTATAGGGATCAAGATTTAGTTCAAAGAATTGGAGCTGCAACATCACTTGAACTCAGAGCAAGTGGAATTCACTATACTTTTGCTCCTTGTGTGGCAGTAAGGCATCATAACCAACTTCTGAACTAGTTAAGCTGATAAATTAACATTAACTACAGCTGTGTCTGTGTTTTGCTATGTGGCATTTCCCTTACAATTAACACTTATTTGCATCTAAGTTGTGCATAATTGATCAATCTCACTTGAAAGGAAACAACACAATTTAATTTGCTAAAGAAATAAAGAAACTCAGAACATCAAATTTCTGTGGTAGATTTTTCATTTGATTGCTACTGTGAAAGTTGTGGAGGCATCATTTTGTAAACTGGAATATTAATACCTTCTTGTAGATAGTCACTTGAATTTCAGTCTGGATCAAATGGAACTCAAATAAAAAGATGTTCAAATTCATTTTCCATGACCTGGCTAATAACCTTATCAGCTGATTTGCTATGCGGATCATTTATGCAAGTAATGTAATGTAATGCTAGTATGTGACAACACAACAGTACTCAATGTATATTGAACAAAAAACATATCAGAATTCATTAATGGCTAAAAGTCATTTCATTCAATTAATAGAATTTTGACATTGGTCAGCAAGGCTTGGTACTTTTTACTATATCTTGTGTAATAGAGGCAATACCACATGACTCAAGAGAATGCTAGAAATATAATGTTTTAGTACAAAAATTGAAAAATTTATTATAGGTGAACAGATTATACATTCACGTCTATAAGTAAGGACCAAATCCTTCAACATGTGATCACAAGGTGAGGCTCCCGCCTAGTAGGGTTTGGGGAGTAATGTAATTCAATTTAAATTTTGGTCTACTTAACTTCGTTGTATTGGCCCTTACTTTTATAATGTTATTGCAGCTTAATCCTTGAATTTTGTATATATGGGCGCATTTGGATAAACAACTTGATGAAACACTTATTTAAAAAGAGCTTATCACCAAAGAGCCTATATCATAAACGCTTAACTCAATAAGCTTATTTGTTGTTAAGCTTGTAAAAGTAGCTGATGGCCCTCCTATAAGCTCTTTTTTGCTTATTTTGATAAGCATTTTCAAATAAGCTAAAAATATCTTACAAGAGGGATCATAAATCACTTTCACAAGCTTAACTAACATCTTCTTAACATGGTCCTAAAGCCATATTCTTATTTTGCGCTGTACTACACCATCTCTTTACTTTTATATATACAATATAATTAATAATAGAGGTATATACAAACTGATACTCACTAACACATTCGCAAAAAAGGGTTCTCTCTCTAATGTTTCTTCTTTCTACAAAAGCATACAGATGAGACTTACATTTTATTGCTTAAATACTTCCTGGCTAATTAAGATATACATGTTGTGTCTCTTTTTTTTTTAATTTATGCTCCTAAAATTTTCTTCTTAGAAAATAGATGAAATGTGCAACTCACTTGAATAGGTGAATGTATAGGTATGCAAAGATCCCAGATGGGGAAGATGCTATGAGAGTTACAGCGAAAACACTGAAATAGTCAGAGAGATGACTTCTTTTGTTTTAGGCTTGCAGGGCAATCCTCCAGAAAGACACCCAAGGGGCTACCCATTTGTGGCTGGGAGGTAGACAGAAGCCACCAGTATAACTTCCATTGAAAATAAGATATGTTTAAAATATTACATTGTGAAATGTTTACTGCCATATAATAACAACTTAGCAGAGTTGCCTGCAGGAGGACCACACTTTTTTTTTTTCCTTCTGTTATCATTTTTTTATTTCTTTTGTAGATCATTCTACCTAGATTCTGAATTCACTTTAGTAAAAAAAAACACCCTTGTGAGTGCCTCTTGAACTTATTCACACTGACTCCCCTTATTATTTTGGGTGAGAAACAGGATTTTGCTCCAAGATGTATTTTACATTCTATGCTAACATCCTCAGTTCTACTGTAAAATTTGATATACTGGTGATTTCAAACTATTAAATATGTCACATACTTTAAAGTTTGTATGCTCACCTATTGTTTGTTTCTGTGAATAGAAAGGCTAACTATCATATTCAAAATTCGGTACTAAGTTAGCATCTGTATATCTTCATCAATATCACTTTCATAAATTTAATTGGTACTCCAGGAACAATGTTGTTGCCTGTGCCAAGCATTTTGTTGGAGATGGAGGTACAGAGAAAGGTGTAAATGAGGGTAATACCATACTATCATATGAAGATTTGGAGAGGATCCACATGGCCCCTTACGTGGACTGCATAGCTAAGGGAGTTTCTACCATCATGGTCTCATATTCCAGCTGGAATGGAAACAAACTCCATGGTCACCATTTTCTGCTTAATGAAATTTTGAAAGAAAAGCTAGGCTTCAAGGTAGATTTCTTTTTTTCTAAAACTTGCCTTGTAAACAATGAAATTGCCTTGCAAGTGATGTTCATTTATTATTTTCTGGTATATTTTCTGTCATATATGAGGAGAATACATACTATATCATTTACATATTTTTGTCTTTGTTCAAGAGAGGAGAGCTTCACTTGTATTTCATAATTCAGGGTGAAGTGTAATAAGATACTACAGAGCATGATTGAAGCTGTTTTGCATTTTCTTTGATTTGTGAAATCAAATAAAGCATTGTGTATAGACATTTTCTCCACTGTAGGGATTTGTGATTTCTGACTGGGAGGGAATTGATGAATTATGCCAACCTTATGGGTCAGATTATCGTCATTGCATCTCCACTGCCATTAATGCTGGAATTGACATGGTACAGATCTTTAATTCCTATAAAAAAAATAGCATAGATTGCTTGGTTTCATTTTATATTCATTTATATATTCAATAAAATATGCAGGTGATGGTTCCTTTTAGATATGAAATATTTGTTGAAGAGTTGATGTCTCTAGTTCAATCAGGGGAAATACCAATAGCAAGAATTGATGATGCCGTTGAGCGCATTTTGAGAGTGAAGTTTGCTGCTGAACTTTTTGAGTTTCCTTTAACTGACAGATCTTTGCTAGATGTAGTTGGTGGCAAGGTATGCAAAATTCAGCTATCAGGGAATTTCTATTTCAAGTATTTTAGGCTACATTCACATAATCTTGTTTGAATATTTTAACATGCATCCAAGTCTGATCAAACTGAATTAGTTTCACCATCATCTTGGTGTCTCAACAATAATTTGATTAATACATATGATATATGAATATGACCATTAGTTGGCTTTATTTTGTGTTTTGCATACTAAACTAAAGTGCCTATCATGTGACAACCAAAATGAGTTCATAATTACTTTTTAAAAACAAATTTGTTATTAAAAAACATCCATAGAATTTCTTCCTTTTTATAGTTTCCTTACAGTGCGAAAGAAATTTAGGAACTAAAGAAATGAACAGACCTCCCCTTTTCTTTTTCTTTTTTTGGTATACATGAACAGACTTCCTTGTTTCTAAGCAAATATAAATATGGGGCCACGGGGGTATCCAAATTTCAAAGAGCATGTGATATTCTCTTTTTTAAGTAATTAAGACCACTTCTTGGATAGCATCACTCAAACAAAAATGTTGCAACTTAGACTGTTGTACATGAGAAAAAAAAATCCTAATTAATCAGAATTTGTATCACTATTTCTCCTTTTTAAAGTAAAATAAAAATTGTTTGCCAAAATGTCAAAGTTTTTATACTTTTTTATCATCTGGTTATTTATGTGCAACCAATGCTTTACCATATAATTGTTCCCACAGCTACATAGAGATCTGGCACATGAAGCGGTTCGAAAGTCCTTGGTTCTGTTGAAAAATGGGAAGGATCCTAGTAAACCCTTTCTTCCATTGAACAGGAATGCTAAGAGAATCCTTGTTGCTGGAACTCATGCTGATGATATTGGGTATCAATGTGGAGGATGGACAGGTACCAAGTATGGATCTAGTGGCCGGATCACAATCGGTAAGCCAGTATTTGTTTCCTTTCCAACACTATAGGTTCATTCATTCATCAATCGGATTTTGGAAGAGTTCATGTTTTGTTATATGCTATTGAAATAAATTCTCTACCCCATTACTTAGAAATTTTCCTTATTTTATACAATTGCTTTTTCTTTTGTCATATTATTGGGGCTGTGGATGGTTGCTCGGTCCCTTATATTACTGCAATTTCAGGCACAACTATCTTGGATGCTGTTAAGGAAGCTGTGGGAAATGAAACAGAAGTTATTTATGAGCAGTGTCCATCAACAGACATCATAGAATGTAGCGAAGTTTCCTTTGCCGTAGTTGTGGTCGGAGAAGGTCCCTACGCCGAGTGTGGGGGTGACAATTCAGAGCTTGTAATCCCATTTAATGGAGCTGGAATCATAGACTTGGTTGCTGATAAAATCCCAACACTTGTGATTCTTATATCTGGAAGACCTTTGCTCTTAGAACAGTGCCTATTGGAAAAGATAGATGCTCTTGTTGCTGCATGGTTGCCAGGTACTGAAGCACAGGGAATCACAGATGTCATATTTGGAGATCATGACTTCAAAGGTCAACTACCAATGACTTGGTTCAGAAGAGTTGAACAGCTTGATCAACCAGTTGGAGTTAGTTCATGTGAGCCCTTATTCCCTCTTGGCTATGGACTAACATATGATAAGGAGAATTTGCATGACTAAGTACATGAATATCCAAAAAGTTGTTCATAGATTCAATATCTGGAGTTTGTGAACAATCCCTTGGCACTAATCTTTTATCCTACCATGTACCATTCATGCATGTATGATACTGTCAGTTACCCTATTTGAAATTTGTATGTCCATGACATTTACACTAACTAATGAACTTTGAGGATGGCCATAATTGAATGTATGTATTGAATATTTTCAAGCTTCTTGACTGACCTAGCAGATCTTATAATGTTGCTGAGAGGACATGTCCTTTACCGTTTCTATTTCTTGTCCAATACTCGTTATAATTGTCATCCTAAATTGTTTTACACAGATTAAGAAAAACTCAAATAAATAAAAGAAAATAGTAATTTTACACCATTAATCTTATCATTAATTAATTTTTAGTTGTTTATATCATTAATATTATAAGGAATATAAGTAGAAAAAAATAATTGATATTACATTAAAAAAATTAAAATAATAATTATTTGAGACAATTTTTTCCTGCCATTATTATGGGACCTTGGAAGTATTACGGTCTATTCCCATACATTGGTGAGAAATCTTTGATATGATGCACCCGCTATCAGTCATTGTGCTACTTAAGCCCCTCTATATAGTACAATATTAGATTATGGGCCAGTAAAGGAACCCTAGAGAATACACACTTTTCTCGCAGCCTTTAGACGTGATTTGTGATTAATAATTCCATTTGCAAAGGACTTAAGCATTGGTTGCAAAGTTTGGTTTCAATTTTGACTCATCGGAGGCAATTTAAGGGACAATCCTGATTCACTTGAATCTAATGAAGGAGAGTCAAAGACAAATTCGATTTAAAGAAGTGATGAAGCTTGAAGAAAAAGTTCTAGAAACTGAAAAATTGTTCTCTCTAACTGATTCGTTATCACAATTCACAAATAAAATAAAATAAAATAAAAGTATTCATTTATCAAAAAATTGTTATGATTTACCTCTTCCTCTTAGAAAATTTAAAGAAAATTCACAAAGTTCATATTATCATGTATTGAGTACTTAATTTGATTTTTATATATTTCATTTTCATAGCGTTACCAATGCTCCAAATTGTTTTATTTCAGCAACAGAATTTTATGAGTTGGATTTTATTTCCTTTGAAAGATAGGCAAAACTAGTTTCTGTTTTTACTGTACTGTCTCACTTTGAATGTATGCTGTATATATTTTATTGATCAGCAGGAAGCTAATATATAGGCAACAAACAGCCGCAACATCCCAAAGCTTCCAACAAAAAAAAAGAGTGAAACTAAACCTCCCCAACGTGCAAAAAGGCTTCTTTCTAACGTATATGAAAAATATTTGACCCAGTAAAGTAAAATTCCTAGAAGGTAGGAACAAAAACATAAGAAATAAGAAAAATACTTGTAATTTTAGTTCCTATACTTTTAAAAATCCATAATTTTGATCGATTTAATTTAAAATAGAGATATTAATTTCCATATTTTTTCAAAACTTATAATGGAATTTAAGCCTAAGAAAAAAAGATAATGCATAGTTACGAAAAACTAATTCAGAAAAATATATTTTATCTTTAAAAATTAAATTATAAAATAATATTTTTCCGACAGCAATTGGGTTGTAATCAGCCTGTGCATGTGTTTAATAGAAGGTAAGATTAAAGTGGCAAACCAATAACAATCGATATCGATAGTGATAGCAACTTATATTTTTTAATTAAGTAATTTGAATCTTAATTGATTCTTAAATATAAAATAAATTATGTTGATAAAGAAATGCTCACCTTCATTTTAATACCACTGGCAAAAAAAGAAAAAAAAAACACTTCCTTTTAGAAAAGTTGGTGGCTTGTCTCGTCAAATATCATGCTGGCCCATTAGGCTTACACCGTCATGCATTCTTCACTTCACAGGAAAAATGTGACTTGATGATTGTTTTATTAGGCGTTTCAAATTGCAGGGATAGCGAAAGGGAAAATCATCCCAAAATTCTCAATAACTTCAGAATTATCTTTTTGAACATAAAGTTAGACAAAACAAAATGAAATTAACCTTCCCAAAATGGTACGTTTTCTGTTAAAAAACACGGTTAATTGATCATATACGCATGTGGTGTATCATAAGCAACTGTAAAACAAAGAATAAAATAACATGCTAGAATTCGTGGATGATATTTATTAGTTCTTCGAAATTGAAAATATTGAAGACAATTTATGTCATTTCTATAAGTTCACTCCTCCCATCCTAATAGACTTAATATCTATATATGCTGAAACACTAAAATGTACATTATTCAGTCATTCCCTTAAGAAAAAAATTACGTGGCTCTATTTTGTCGTTTTGTTTTACGCACCTATCTTTTGAACTCGACAAGCTTGTCCATATATAGAGTCATTACTTGCATGACTTTGCATTACGTTCACGAAATATTTAAGCATGTATAATTAAGTATCTCCTTGAAAAGTATTGAAGATTTGGTCCAAAATAATAAGAACGCATGTTTTGGCGTATGCATGATATTCTTAATGGTACAAGGTTTGTAAAAGTGGCACTTATGTGGTCAAAATAAACTTGTAGAAGAAGAAAGTTACGACCAGTGATGATTGGCATCTTTAATCAAGTGTGCACAATAGGTTTATTTCAATTAGTGCTGCTTTTTGTGTATCAATTATGCACTTAATTGGCTTTAAGATTCTCCGTCCAAAGAAATATTGTGGGCGCGTCATTGTGCAAGTGAATGAGACAGAAAATGATTGGAGAGCAAGAATGAATAACACATGCAATAATTAATTGTTAGAATGCTTCCATTTTCACAAGTTTAATCATGCACGATCAGAATTTGACCACGACATTAATATATGTTGTTGAACTCTAGAACAGAGTTTATTTTATTTTATCTCTGAAAAAACAGTTTATTTTAAACGTATGAGTTTTAAATTTTCCGAAATAAAATTTATTTAAAGACGCAC
The DNA here is from genome assembly GCF_000004515.6 of Glycine max. NCBI lineage: Eukaryota > Viridiplantae > Streptophyta > Magnoliopsida > Fabales > Fabaceae > Glycine > Glycine max. Next base: position 43,071,835 of record NC_016089.4, on the reverse strand, counting down.
TCAATTAAAATATTTTTGTGTAAGATTTTTCATGATGCAATTAAGATATTTATGGGTGCGTTTAGTTTAGAAGAGAGAAATATGATAGATAGAAACACAAGAGAGATAATTTGAAAAAGGAAAAATAAAGTATAAATAAAATTATATGTTGTGTTGTTTGGCTTAAGAGAAATAGGTGAGAAATAATATTTTTTGTCAAAAAGAATCGAATTTTTTAACTGATAAATGAATTATAACTTTACTCTCTCCAAAATTACAAGAACCAAACACAGTCATTCCATTTCAAAAGAAACCTAAAAGTATTAAAAAAGTTCATTAGAAATAAGAAAATTAGATTGTGATTGAAATCCGAACTCAATGAAAGCAATACATCAATAAGAAGATAGTTCAATAAATTGAATATATTATTATTATGTTCGAAAAAGTCCATTATGAAAAGAGAAAGAGGTTTATTTCTCTTAGTAACCATATAAATTGAATATACATTCTTCTTTCTTCTTTTGAAAGAAATTCAACATGTGGTCAATGAATTTTCTTACCAACATAGAATCCCAAAACCTACCCATGTAGTATATAAAAAATAAATCCGTGATGAGATGTGATTAAGAAAAGGTAAAGATTTATTTTGGCAAAATAAAAAAGCAGTAGGTTGCCTTCATAGATGAGATCAACAATTTGGACAAATATTTAAGTTGTGTATAAGAAGAAAAATAATATACCAAAAAAAAACTTGTGCTTTATTTGTGAGACTCACACTTTTTACTATTATTTTAATTCAAAAAAATCTTTTATTTTTCTCTTTTAAATCAAACACATTCTTAGATAACAGTTAAATTTTGTTTAATGGCTAGTGTCCGTACATATAGAATCACAAAGACTATGATGCTTGTTTGGATTATGTGTACACAGTATTACTACTACCCTACATGACCAAATCCGCTTTGTTAAGAATATATTGCTCGTCTAATCACTCTTGTATCCATCTTAGTACAATAAATTATTCTAATTAAAAAATTAATAATCGACCTGTAAAGAATCTTCCTCTTCTTGTGGGATTCTTAAGAAGGATTCCAAGAATTAACAAAGGAATAGGACACCGCCCTGGTACGTGAAAAGAAAGTAGGTCACTCAATTCTCTAATACCTAAATTTGAGTGGAATCCAGGCCATAATTATAAATTTAGATCCATCTTAGTAAAAAAAAAATACGAAAAATGGGGAAAAGGAACAGAGATCTTCACTTCTAATTGAGTCACATAGGATACTCTTTGGGTTTCAATTGAAACAATCTTTTGGGTGCAGTTATGAACTTAATGTCAAATTGAACTACTTTTGTCTCATCATATTAATAGTGGGTTCTATTACTTAATTTTTGTTACAAATCTCATTAGTTAACTCCTTTTCTGTTAGAGAAAATCACAGGATCTCCACGCAGTTCAAAAAGTTACACAAAGTGAATCATGCTCCAAAGATATTTATTTTTAGTAACTTGTTGGCATACATAAACTTTAATTTACCCTTGTCATGGAATCACTTTATTGTTGCGTAGGGGCTCAGGGGTTGTTAAATTCTTGATGCATATTATCATTTATTTTTATTTTTAATCACAATAATAAGGATCTTTGACTCTCCATGGGACCTAAGATACTTAAAGACAGTTAAAGTTCATCTGAGAGGATATTATGCAGGAATCAAGCTCAATTCACAATATCACCATACACATTAGTCTTACCTAACTAACCATTGCCAAGGTATCCCATTATGTATTTCTCAAATAATATTTTGCTTTGAATTCAATAGCAGGAAGAGTATACTCCACATACAAATATGCTTAACTAGTTATCAAATTTGAAGTGCCTCTTTTTTTTCCCATACTATTTGAAGTGCCTCTTTGCCTCTAAGTTGAAACATTTCATTAATTATACACGGGGCTTGAAATCCATTATTCTTAGACAACATAGAAAAACCAACCAAAACCAACGTTGGGGACTTGGTTGCCTGCCACTCCTTTCAGGAAGTTCTTATTTGTTGAAGAAACAAATGTATGTACCTTCCTTCAAGTTCATAATAACTAACCAACAATCTAGGGTATTCACATAAGAACTTGGGGAAAAAGCTCAACTCAAGCACTGTACTTATTGAAATGGACAGAAGATTCTGGTTCTACTTCTGCCCATTAATAATTCACTACAACAAGTGATAATGCATGGAACTAGTGTTGAGAGGACTGTTGCATTTGGAAAACCATGTTCTGTGTCTGAGGTCGCAAGTAAGAAGACTCATGAAGATTCTGTCCCTCAATTTTAACCCCAAAGGAGTTAGCACCATAATGAGACATGAAGACTCTTTCATGAGCAGGGTTGAGAGTCATAGCTACTCCTGTGTTAGACTGATTACTCCACTGAAAACGAGTTCTTGGTGTAGTAGGAGTAGAATTTGGCTGTTGTTGCTGTGAGAGCACATGTGGTGAAGAGGATCCATTGGTGTCTTCTGAAGAAGTTGTTATGGTTTCTGTGAGATTCACTGTTGTTATGTCATGTATGCTAGCCCTCCTCTTGTCTTTGCCTCCTGAAAGCTGCCTTATGAAGTACTTCTGAGCATGACTAGCAACCTGTGTTGGAGTTCTTGTAATAACAAAATTGCGAGATATATTTCTCCAATCACCTTTCCCATACTTCTTCAGACCCAATAGAAACAATCTGCAGGGAACATCAAAGGGAAGTTCAAACTCCAAATCTAGAAGTAAAGAACACAATTTTTTTATAACTAACAAACTCACCCAAAAGACCTAGCTATCATTTGAAAAAATAAAAAATCCAACCCTTTAATATCTACACAGAATTCTTGTCCCTACACCTCTAGCTTTAATTAACTTTAAACTCCATCCACCAATTCTAGCTTTTCACACAATCACCATGCTTTCAAACAGATATGCATTCCCAGTTGATCATTATATCATATATTAAAATCTATATGTGAAGTTACCAAATAAAAATAACATGTATCAAAACAAACGCAAAAGGTAAAAAATTTACTTATGTTCGTCTTCAGTCCAAGGCACTCCTTTCTTCCTTTCATGCTCAATCGGTCTCACTGAGGAAGATCTCTTTCCACATCCTTTAAACCCATCATAGCCAGGAGTGTTCACCCAATCTAAGGTGAAGGGTGAGGTAGCAGTGCTACTATAGCCAGGAACTGGAATCAACCCAGCTTCTATATTGCTAACATCTACTTCCAACTCCTTGTACTGCCTTATCACATCAACCACTGTCTTTCCAGGAATCATCTCAGCCACTCTGTGCCACCGATCCGGGGTGTCCTTATCATGCACTGCAAGAGCATTTTCAAAGAGCTTGTTCTCTTCAGAGGTCCATTTTGTGCTCCTGCTATTATTATCCTCCATCACCAACCAATTGGTGTTGGAGTTTGGAGTGCAAGGTGTAGGAGAAGAGAGGGTTATACTTTCCCACTTCATCAATTCAATTTTGTACAAGCAAAAAGCTACTGGTTCATACAATCAAATTTGGGCTTATTCAAAGGAAGATTGAAACTTGATGAGTGGAAACTGAGGAAGATAAGGCAGAAGAGAGAAAATGATAACAGAAGTGAAAGGTTTTACCACAATACCAAGTCTAAGGATAAATCCAGAAGCATTTTGAAGGGAATCAGAATCTAGAAAAAGAGCCACTTGATAAAAAAAATAAAAAATCAGAGAATGCTTGAAATTGATGTTGAATGAAGATTATTATCTGTTATCCAATTGGTCTAAATTTAACAAGATAAAACCCTGCAAACCCAATGAATTTCCCTCTAAGATACCAAACAGGAACTGAGACAGAATCACAGAAAGCAATAATAACCCCAGAAATTATATAAAAAAAAAAAAATGGAACTTTTAGTGAGAAGAAAAATAAAATAGGGAAAGCAAGAGAAGCCAAACACAAGGAATGTGATAACTGATAAGTGTTAACCGAATTAGGAAACAGAAGAAAGAGTCAAGAGTTTATGAGAGCAACTGAGGGTAGAGAAAGACTTATTCAAAAATTAAAAAAAAAACTGTTCTTTCTCCCTTTTTCCTTGTTTGTGTAACAAGGAAAAGAGAAGAAATAATAATAAACAAACCAATTCAGCACAAAAAATTAATAATTATAGGAAAGAGCAGCTAAGTGCAAGCTGAAAAGCAAGTGACCATGCTTCAAGAAATGAATTTAAACAAATTGCTAATAAATTCTTTTTTTTTTTAACAAAGAGAGGAACCACCTGAAAAAAAGTGATGAAGTTGGTGTTGTTGAGCTGTGATTGGATATAATGTGATTTTGGGGACTACGTCTGCAACTTTAGCAAGAAAGGTCTCTCTTACTGGATAATGGACACTATCGGTTCTGTGCATTTTTCAGGAAAATAAATAATTAATAAATTACTTACTTCATAGACTTGCAAATTGTAATTGTTTATATATTCATTAATTTTGAACATTTTGAATTTTTCTTTTATTCTATTGGTTGGAATTGCGACAAGAAATGAGGATTGGCAGCTCATCATAAATGATGGAATAGCCACCTGCTACGCACTAGTCAATGATATTCAGCACACAACAATTCTTAATTTCTTATACTAGCGTCCAAACATATTAAGCCAACTGTTTAATTTGTTTTTAAAATTAATTTGAAATTTTTAACTTATTTTTCTATTTATGAATTTTGTAAAAGTAAGGACGAGGTTAAAAGGATAGTAGTAGTAATTAAGTATTATTTTAAATTTATGAATAAACACATTGATAAATAAAAGCATAATCTTCTTCACAAATGAATAAGTAAAAAGAAAAGAAAGAAATATGACAGACTTAAATTTCATGTAAGTGTCAAGCTTTTAACCACATTTAGACTGAGACAAGTGTTAATAAATTTTCTTATACGAGCACTTGCTAACATAGAAGTTTTTTTTTAATACTGTAACACAAAAGGTACTATTAAATAAGAATAATTTATTTAATGTATTAAATAAAATATTTTTCACTCGATAAAAAAATATTATATTTTTCATTAATGTAATGTTACTTTGACCATTATTTTAAATTTGATGATACTACTATGAATTAGAACAGATACAATTGGTCTAAACTTGACTTGATATTTTAATTGGCTATTTTTTGAACTAGGAAAGGAATAGGACTAGACTAGGGCACTCGGCCATAAGTCCATAACTTGTTAATCGCTGAGTTGAGATTTTTTAACCAAATATTTTAATAAAATTAATTTAGACATTATGTCTAACTAAGCAGTGAAATTTCAGAAATTTAAATAACTACAGGATGGTTTATAATATTATTAAAATAAATTATAATTAATACAATAGAATCGTATTATTGTTGTAAATAATATTAATTTATTGTAATAATTAAATGCTATTAAATGCATGCTTGATGGTAGAATGTCTATGTATAGACATGTGTTTGGTCCCTTACTTCACATTTTTTCAATTTTGGTCTAATACACCATTTACAAGAGTGGGAACTTGAAACAACCAAATGACTAAGATATATTTTGATTTAATGATCCGTGTTTCGTTTTCTAGTTTGTAACATGACAGGTTAGAGATCTTAGTATAACATTTATGTCTGTGAACTATGCTTTTATCATCAAATTTTCAAATCACATTATACATATATATTGTCTCTCCAATATAAATAACCGAAGTCTCTTGTTTTTTTATTTCGAATATAAGTAAATCTGAGTTACCTATGTCATCTTATGAGATCCTCTCCAGAGTATTCTTCATTTAATAAGGTCAAAGACTTTTTTTATATTTGATATCATATTCTAATGATGGAAAATTTAGGAAAAGTATTCATTTTTTTAATTAAAAATGATACAATTTAATGAAATTAATTAATTTTCTTAATAAATATGAAATATATATTTTTATGTATAATCGAGACCAAATGAAGTATTATATATATATATATATATATATATATATATATATTATGCCATAAGAACATTTCTAACGGGGATGCTTACATGAATTGCTTAACTTTAAGCAATGTTGTTTAAGTTTTTTTTTTCCTTATATAAGCATTGTTGCTTAAAAATATTATACCATAAATAATATATTTTCAAGCATTATAGAACACACAAAATTAATTTAAGTATTCACTTTAACAATCTTAGCATTATAGTGAATTTTTATTTAAAATACTTAAATCTATATAAAATTATAAGATCTATAAAATTATGATAAATAACTCATATAAGCAAATATGCATTATAGATGTTGTAACAAAGTTAATTTGAAGTGCTTTCTTACTTGGTTAGTAAGAATATATTGGTTTTCTTTTTTAGAAATGAATCTTAATGGTATAACACTTAATTGTAAGTAAATTTATATTCCCTTTGTTTTTATTTATAAGACTCTAAGTTTAAAATAATATTTATTTCATTTTATAAGACTCAGTTTATAATATTTTTATCCAAAAAAGAATTATAATATTTTTTACATTAATTATTTTTATATTAGAAATACTTTTCATTAAAAGAGGAGAATATATTAACAAATCATTAAAAGAGAGAAAAATATTAATGACAATGATAATTTTAGAAAAAAAATTATAAATTTAAGATAAATTTATTATTATCAACTAAATTAACAATTTTCCTTAATATTAATAAATTAGATAATTAGGTCTTATATATAAAAATGAAAAATAATACATTAATATATAATTTTTTTGCATATAAACACATAATATTAACAAGAATTTTGTTTTTATCCCTAAATATAAAAAAACATGTGTAAAGAGAATCATAATAATTCCTGTTAAATCAATTAAGTTAAATTTTTTTGTTATTCTAAAAAAAAGTATTAAAGGAGATTTTGGTGAAGCCCGAGGTAGCCGCCAAAACAACGGTTGAGATTTATGGGTGGTAGATGACACAGAACAGCAAGTTGATGCAGTGGGTCCCACATACGGTTACAGCATTATTCACGTCCTTTTCTTATTGGGTGTCTTTCCAAATAATTGCAGTATTTTTAGGATCTCTAGGACCTGGGTCCCACCCTTTCTGATTGTCACACGTGTCTTTTTTTAGTTGGCTCTTACCACCGTTGTGCCAACCAACCAATGACCTTCCTTAACAGTAACCAGGTGAGCTATATAAAAAAAAAAAAAAAGGTTTTTCTATCCATTTAATTTTGGCTAAACATCCAGAAATAATACTGTATTCTCTTATAAATTTTCATATTTATCTACTTGTTATTTTATAAAAATATTAAATAAAAATTAAATATATTTAACATTGAAATGTAAAATAGGTTTAATTATTTTGCGATCTCTCTACTTTTATAAAATTTTCAATTAAGTCCTGAAACTTTTTTCTTTTAATTAGGCTCCTAAACTTGTATTCATTTTATAGCATTAGTTTACTGTATGTAGGTATGTGTAATTAATTTTCTATAACAACAATTAGACTTGAGGACACAATTGGAAAAAATATGGATCAAACTAAAAAAAAATTCAAAGAGCTGATTAAAAATTCTATAAAAAAAAATGAAATCGTGCAGATGAATTTAACCTATATGATATTTATAATTTTCAAAAAATAAAAATTATCAAAGGCTGCAAAAGAACGCTGCACTATCATCTGGTAATGTGGGAGTATTTTATTTGTTAATTCATAAACAATCAAAACCCTTGAATTGATGATAAGTAGGCTTAATTTTATTCTTAATTAATTAATCTTAAGGTGAACCTTTGTTGAAGTTACCTGACAAAATGGTGACACGTCGTCATTTGTTTAATCTAAGAGACTTTGACTACAATTTAACAACGGGTTTGACGTAACTATTTAGTAAGAGGGTTTGAATGACTGATAAATATCATATACAATTGGTAAGATTGAATGCTCACAATTAATATTAAGATTATCTACGAAAAAGATACAAAATGAACAAATTAAAATAATATTTTTTATCATGAAAAATTAAAATAATATAGGCTTAAATATAATTTTAATTCTTGTATTTTCTTTAATATGTAATTTTGGTATCTAATTAATGTAATAAGTGTGTAATTTTTTCAATTTAAATAAGATTTCTTCTCTTTTTCTCGTATTATTTTCATGAGATGCGAGACAAGTTCAAGCGAGTTCCATAATATTTTTCCTATATTTTTTAGAAATAATAAGAAATTAATACAATTATTTTATTGATTTTGTCTCCACCGAATTTTTTTTTCTATATTTTTGTCAATCTAAACTACATTTCTCTACCTCGTACTTTATATTTTGTTATTTGTTATATCATCTAATAAATTTTATGCAGTAGAAATTTGATATTAATGTAATTAACAGACTAAAGTTATTCATAAAGTTGATCATTAATGCTATTTTTTAAATATGGAAAATATAAACAAATACCATATGATTATATAGCTGAAAACTATGTATTATTTAAATTTAATGCATGTAAATAATGTGTAATATAATTTTATTTTAATGTAAAATCTTATAAGTTCCATATATATATATATATATATATATATATATATATATATATATATATATATATATATATATATGATATAGACTTCTAATCTAAATCTAACTATATTTAATTTTTTAAAATTGTTATTCAGTTGAAGGTTTTACCCAATATCATAATTTACTTTTATTATAACTAGTTTATGTAAATTTGTTATATCAGTTGTTAAATATAGATTTAATCCAAGGTGGCCTCACAAATTTTTGCATATGCTCATACTGATGCCTTTGACAAAATATATGAAAATATGGAATTACACAAAATGAGATTTTATTCTATGAACAAAAAAGAGTTCACATGGATAAAATGTTTGCACTCACTTCACTATTATCAAATAAAATCTATTAGAAATATTTTCGGCTCAACACATCACGCAATTAAATAAAAATCATGTCTCAATGTCACATCCTATCAGAGCATTGTGTTCCAACGTCCCTCAGCACAAGGTTCCTTAAAGCAATCCATCTAGTCATATGCTCCTACGAACACAAAGTTTGAAATCATCATAGGATCCAAAAATAAATAACACACGGGAGTGAATTATCACATTTTAAACTAATATAAATGAAATACAACTTACTTAAACATAGCTCACATATCTCATGTCATTCCACCACTTGTTGCATAACATCACATCTCAACACAACACATCTCATTCATTTTTACATCATTCATGTACTCAAGGATCAAAACACAATATCACTCAATCAATTAATATTGACCAATACACGAGTGTTATGCAACAAATATACTAAGAATCAATCCTATATGTAATGTGATCCCTATAGTGGTTCCCATCATAATATTCGTTGCGCATTAACTCATTGCCCTTAAAGGGTCTTATAGTCGTGTGATTGTACGATTCATAGCCCACAACTAAATGCACACAACATCTCAATGCACATATATATTACAAGTCAATACATACTCAATTTGTCACATACACTCGATCTCAATCACAATGATATAATCCCAAAGTAACATGTGTATCACACCTCATGAATCATATACACTTTACCTATGAACTATGCCATATATAGAACTACTCAATTATTTTCAAAATCATTCTAACTCGTTGCGCCTCAAAGTGATTCAACTCGTTGGGTTTCCACAATGGATCTTATCACAATACTCGTCACCCTTAAAAGGTCTTACAATTGTATAATTGTAGAGTTCATAACTCATAACTCAATACACACAACATTTCAATACACATGTATCTCACCATTCATCACAGATTCAATTTGTCACTTATTCACAATTTAAATCACAATTTCATAATCTCAATATAACAATTTATCATGCAAATCTAGCAAATCTTATCCAAAGTATAAACAATTTATACAAAAATGTTTCTCACAACATGGGGAGTAAAACCCCTCAGACAACTTCACACAATTTTATCAAAATCAATGAATCAAAATAATAGGTCAAAAATAGAAAAACATCAAGAGTACTCAATTTTATCAACCAATTCGCATCAGGACATCAATTGGTCCGTCAAACACAACAATATCATATTTATAATCGTAAAGAAAAAATTATAATTCAATAAACATCTGAAAATAAATCCCAATTTAATTTTATAAGGATCCTACACATGTTCATTCTAACCTCAATTGCGATAAACTCATCCCTTACGTCTAAGCGAGCTCACGTGTCTAGTTTGGCAGCGATAGAGGAATCTCTAGTGGTTGTCTAAGATTCCTCAAGCTTTTCCTCTGGTTGCTCTACTAGGATTTCCAAGCATTAGAGAAAAGGAGAAGAGATCGAAATCTTCATTTCATTGTCTTTGTTCAAGAGATGTTTCTATCTCCAAGGACATTATTTTGTAAATCTCAACGATGGAGGTGTGCGAGATTGAGTTTTAAACCTGGTGTTCAAATTTCACGATAATCCAACGGTTAATGAAACTAAGATTTTAATTTTACTTAAACAGATTTTGGTGTATACGGGAAAAAGAAAGTTATAATTCGAGGGACGTTTCTCTCTCCATGGACACTATTTTGTAAATCTCAACAGTGAGGATATGCAAAAATGAGTTCTGAACATAGTGTTCAAATTTCACGACAATCGAATAGTTAACGAGTTCAGGATTATAGTTTTACTAGCACAAATTAGATGTATGTAAGAAAAAGAGAGGATTTTGAAAAAGGGAGAAGGAAAAATGGATTTGAGAGGAACAGAGAGTGCAAAGACATGTAGGGAATGTAAAAATTAACCTAATATGTCTTTATTTATAGATAAGGTACTCTCAATCTATTATTTACTATATTTTTTATTATTTTATAAACAATAACTTTATTTTGCTCTCTATCAAATCAATAAATAAAATATTATTTTTATTTTCTAAGAATATATATTTATTTTATTTACTTTAAAATCATTATTTTAATTAATAAAAATATTTCTCTTTATATATTTAATTATAAAATTTTCATTATTTTTCTAAAACTCTATTTATTTTTAAATAAAACCTTTTTTAATTTATTTTAGGAAAAAATGAGATGTTACAAATGCACTTAATACCTGGTTAACTAAGTGTAAATTTTGTAATTTTTCTAATTCTCATTTTTATCTTTAATCTTAGTTTTAATATGATGATGTCTCCCTCTTAAGAATCCTAATTCGAAAGTGTGTTTTAGAATCGTTAGTAGCAAATACTCCTTTTCTTTTTTACATGTGAAAAAGTTTAATGTTTTTTTCTTAAATATAAATAAATATCAATTATTTTTATTTGATTTGATGAAATTATCTTAAAAATATATTTTATTTAACAAAGAATTTATGTTTGATATGAAATTGTAATGATGAGTAATTTATAAAAAAATTAATCAGAATTGACACAATTAAATGTTAATTATTATTTTTTAAAATATGAATAATTTTTCCTTATAAATAAGAAGCCAGGAATACACATGCCAATGTAATAATAACCAAATCAATTTTAAAAAAACATAATATGATATGTAGCTCTTATATATATATATATATATATATATATAAAAGTAGCATTATTTGCCTTTTTTATTTTAATTATACTAATTTATTGCATCTGTATCAGCACATGTACGTCTCTTAGAGGTCCCGTAGGGACTGGGCATGGGCAGTTGTTGGGAAAGAAAGTGACTCCATCTGCATAAATTAAAAGAAAAATATAATATACTAGTTTGAAAAGCAACTTAAATTGATTATAAATAAATGAGCATATGGTTTTTTTCATAAGTCGCCACTAAATCGTTTCCATAAATGGAAAGATTCCCGAGTTAAAGTCAAAAAGAAGAGTCAGAAATGCAATTGGGTCTATATTAGGTTATTTCTAGAAATCAGATAGTAATAGTAATTATCAAATAAACACTTTTTGATAAAAATAAATAAATATACACTTTAAAAATTCTTTCAAATAAAGAAATAAAAACAAATTTTTATCTAGTTATAATATAGAGTATTAATTTAAACGCATTAAATAATGTTGTTTTTATTTGAACTAAAATGTTTTATAAACTTAAATTACTCTAAATGTATATTGAATAAATTATATTTTTAAAAGTAAACACTATTTCTTAGAAAAGTCCAATTAGAGAATACTCATGTGCAACCGTGCAAGTATGCAAATCCAGCCAAGAAGGATCCATATACTACTACGCATAAGACGTCGACGCCTAACTCCTGTGAACAACGCACCACCAACTCAATAATGCTTATTTTTTCTTAAAAGTATTTTTATTATCAAATAATTGGAAATAATGACCAAATATATATATATATATATATATATATATATATATATATATATATATATATATATATATATATATAACCTCTTAATTTTTTATTTTAAACTGTTGTGGAACAAATAACGTGATTATATATATTTTAAATCAAAGTGAGGTAATAATACATATTTTTTAAATTTAGCGGATGCATTTGTGTTCACATTAATTCTACTGTTGGGAGAGAGAAGAATATTTATTTTATTTGTATTTATGATCTTTGACGAAGATTAATTATCACTTTCAATGAGATTACTTAAATTTCACAACGTGGATTGCTGCTAATGGAAATATTTAAGCACATTTTCTTTTGGTACAAATTTAAGCATGCAAACATTCATTTTAAGATTCTGTTGTTTACGCTTATTTTCTAGCAAACTTGTCATTATAAGATTCTGTTGTTTTACAATTTGGAGATCGATGAGTAAGGTTTGGAAATGATACTGCATAGTTAGTACTTGTCACTCGGTGGCATCAACTGTTTGTATTTGAGGAAGGAAATTTCATATTTTGATATTTTGGTCAAATACTTAAATTAGATCAAAAGCAATAGTTTTATTTGTAATAATATCTCTCCCTTAATTTCTTTTATATCGCTTTTATGGGTGCAACAAATTAAACCTAGAGTGGTATATATAGACTAGGCATATTCATTGTAAAGATCATCAATTAATGCTGTTTTTTATATGCAACGATAGAGAAAGCAAAAGTTTTCAATATTTCACTTTTTATTTTACAAGTTGGATCCATGACTTCCATATGATGAAGAAGATTATACATAGCCACGTTAAAACAATGGAAAACTCCCTATGGGAGAGGCAAAGTTCCGACAAAGTTATCAAAACAGCCTAGAAATTAAAGGGCACACACTACACTCAAACTGACAAGTTCAATCATTTTTACTGAAAACAAGAAAATAAGATCAAAGTGTGCGGGATCTATATACAACAAGAAATTTAAAAAGGGATGGGGGGTTGGAGACTCAACAAAAATTACAAACTGCCAGTGTTAATCCTGTTAATTAGGGTTTAACATGGTGGTTGAACACATGGCAATTCGCTTTGCTCTCTTCTAATTTCAATAAATAAATAAATAATTATTAATTGCGATTAAAATAAAGAAATTAATATATCACTTGGTTCTTGTGGTTGATAGCAGTGGCGGATCCAAGACTTCGAGTCAGTGGGTATAAATTATAAAAAATAAAATCAGTGGGTTCAATTATATAAATATAAATAAAATAAAATATAAAAATATAAGACTTTATTTACAAATTTAATGAATTTTAAAAAATGAGGGGTGCAAATGCACACCCTCAGTCCAATGTAGGTCCGCCACTCGTTGATAAGATTAAGATGAGATGATTACTTGATTAGAATTAATTTGCTAACATCTCTCTCAATTTAAATTTAATAAAAGATTTCGATAAATGAATTAGATAATTTTTTAATAAAAATGTTTAACATTGTTCACAAAAGGTACAAAAATATTACTTAATATCAAGTTTAAAATCTATCTTCGTTCCATCATTTATTTTGTTGTTCCTTTTTGTATCTATTTTTTTTTCTTTCCATTAATATTCTTCCTGTTTTTAAAAATATAATTGGCAAAATTATACAACTTACAACCTTTTACTCTTTTACTCATCATAGACATGTAAGTTTTGTTTTTAATGTGATGACAGAGAGTATAACTATATTTCATTTAAATTATGTCACATTAGTCAAATAAATCTATAGCAGATTGCCAAATTTCTCCTTATTGCCTTTACAAACAAAGTAGAAAAGCATAATATCATGAGGATTTACAACATATGCTGACCTGCTCTTGCCATTTCACTACCACAAAGTACGTGCATTTGATTTATTTTCTAAACCATTGTTTTAAATGTTTCCCATTGAAATATATCAATAAATATAAAATATTATGTCTTCAACTTATAAAATTCTACAAGTTGACATTATATATATTTTTTAATCTTAACATCTGTTTGGGAATAATTAAGATATAATATCATTGTAACTTTAATTATAAACCGCGCAATGCGCAGGTTAACATCTAGTTATCACTTTATATGACTAATGAAAGATGACAGTCGTTTATCTTCTTTGTGATATCACCATAATTTTTCCAATAGTGAGACATAACCAGCTAAAGTTCCAGAAAAGGGGAAAAAGAAAAACCACAGAACTGCTACACAGGGTAAAGAGCATACCAATTTAAAATTAACAGTTAATCTAAGTTTATCTTAATCCCATGGAACCATATATACTTTTGATCTTATATATGAAAAATCAATTTTCATGCACTTCAATTATATTGCATAATCAGTGCTGAGACTTTGTAGTACAATTGTACAAATAAACAAGTTAACAGAACTTCTGATGCAAGTACGTAAAGCAAGGCATTCTGAAAATCCTGTAAATTTTGATTCACACTGTATATATAATTACATGAAGCCAAAACTATCTTTCAAGGAGAGAGATGAGAAGTACAAATAATGCAAAAAATGACAGGGAAAAAACATAGAAAGTGAAGACATGTTAATTGGTCTTATTTTCCCTATTAGCAGCTTATCCTTTTTTATTTGCTACAAGAAAATCTTGTTATTAGCCTTGATGGTACACACTCCCTTTGGAAATTATATTTTCTTTACATGTTTGCCCCTCTTCCTCTTTAAGCGAAGATTGTGTATTAGTCCTCTTCTCAACACTTGGGAAGATCACTTGGAGGTGGTAGTAGAGACTCATTTGGTCCTTTACCATTGTCCACCACAAATGCCATCTTCAATCCCCATGTTGTATGAATTTCCAAATGGCAATGCATAAACCAAACACCTAACAAAAAAAATAAAATAATAACATATAAGAAAAAAAATGTGACAAGACATGCAAATCCTTTAATCTTACTATAAATATTGTAGCCTCATAGTTTCTTCGAACACAATTAATTGAGGAGATGTTTGGATTTCCATTGTTGAGACGGTTTCAAAAGTACGTTTGAGAGTAAAATTTTATCCTGAAACTGAGTTTTGAAAAAGCAAGACCTGAGATACTCTTACAAACTGAGTTTGCAAACTTAAGTTTAAGGCAAACTAAAGTTTGCAAACTTTAATCCAAACACGTATTAGATTGAAATCTTCACCTGGATTATCAGCTCTGAATCTGATAGCAGTCCATCCCCCAGATGGAACACCAACTGTGTTTCTCTCCACAGGATCCACAAGATTAAACTTTTTGGTGTCCTTTTTGGGGTTGAAGTTCCCTTGTCCCCTACCAACCACAAAGAAGTTGAATCCATGAAGGTGAAGAGGATGATTCTCAGGTGTTATCATCCCAGTATCTTGCAAGACTAATTGAACAGTGGAGTTATAGGCAAGTCTATAAACCCTTGTCCCTCTATTAGTCCTCAAATTTGTAGGCTGTTGTGTCCCTGTGAAGTCATAAACCACTGGAGGCTTCCCAGGAAAATCATCAATGAAAACTCCACTTATGTTGAAGAAATGTGCTTGGAGGAGAGAAACTTTAGGCATCACAAAGGTCACATTGTTGATAGCTGCAACCACTTTGCTACCATTGACACAAGTGGGGCAAGGGTTGACTCCAAGGCTGATAGTGAAGAACAAGGAATGGTCAACCTTTTGAGGCACTCTAGCAGGGTACTTTTTGGAGTTTAGGCTTCTGAGTGAGTCAGTGAAGTTTGTAGCAACTGGTGTGGCATTTTTGGGAGGCAATGAAGTGAGGGTTGTGATGGTGGAACCTAGTGAGCCAGTGTAGTGCAATGTGGCAGTGGCAGTCACATTGTCCACTGCAATAGGAGAATCCATGAAAGGAGTGGCTGCTACTAAGTATTTGCCAGCGGCACGGTTGGCTTTTAGAAGCACACTTGTGGTTTGGCCTGGTGCTATAACTATGGTGTCAGTTTTGAAAGGTTTTGTGTAGACAGCATCAACCTCAACAACTGTGAGTTGGTGGCCAGCAATTTTAAAGAACAACTCTTCATTCAGTGCAGCGTTGATTATTCTTAGTAAGTAGGTGTTTCCAGGTTGAACTTGAAGTTCGTATCCCCCTGCATAGTGAAATTTATTATTCAGCCTCTATAGTGAAAATGTTCTCATCTTTATTTTATTTAGTGTCTTATCTTTAAATATTATACACTGTTAAACTTTACATTATCAGCTTATCAGAAATTATGGTAGTTATAACTTAACAGTAGTTATTGTTAAAATATTTAACAGTTTGTGACTGCATCTTAGTGTAAAAATATCTTAAACAAAAACAAGAATATCAAAAACTTTGACATTTTTTTTGTAGTTGTAGGGAAAATGAAATGAAAACCAAACAAAGTCTAACTGAATTTGTTTTCCATCTTAGTTGGACTAAGTTCATGAGTATTTTTACCTTGTGATGCACAATTTTGAACGGATCCTGGATGACCATTGATTGTGTGAGCATCAGAGACATTTGGAGCCAACCCAGATTTCAAAGCTTCATTTATTACAGCCTCAGTATCAGATTTCCACCATTCACCTGAACCAAATTGAAGTTTTGTAATAGTAAAGTTTATGAATTGCATTAATTATGTGATTCTATCTTATTTCATTATATATTGCAGTTTCATAAGGAAACAATTTACCATATTGGTATATTTCTCTTCTCTAATTCATGACTAGAGTATCTATAAAATGAAATATTTGGAAACAAAAAAAAAATATAAAGAAAAAGGTAGGGAAACCCACTCAATATGATGACTTTTTCAGTGTGGGGTTTGGGAAAAGGGTAAGGAACTCCAAGCTTAGGCAAAATGACCAAGGCACCATGCACAGTTGACCTAAGCCAAAGGATATGTGCATGCCACCAAAGTGTCCCTCTCTGTCCTGTGAGGGTGAAGTTGTACACAAAGGCCTGGCCCGGTTGAATTGGGCATTGGGTTATGTAAGCAGGCCCATCGGCCCAACCCGTCCTCAATTGTCTCACTCCATGCCTATTCAAATTTTAATTCATCATTAAATTAAAAAAGAAATTAGTAAAAAAAAATTAAATATATTTTTTTTATTGTAAATTTTATTTTATTTTTTTCATTTTATTTCTTATAAAATATGTTTGATTTATTTTTCGTCTTTAAAGCGTTTTAGATAGCATTGTCTAAACGGTAAAAAAATATTTCAAACAGTAAAAAAAATTATCTAAAGCGTTTTAAAACAAAAAACAAAACAAATACATTTTACAATAACTAAAATGAAATGAAAAAAAATTTACAAGGACAAAATGAAAAAAAAACTAAATTATAAGGAAAAAAACTTTAAATCCAAAAAAAATAGTTAAAATATCAATCAAGGTTGGAGTATATATTAATTCTATTCTTGTACACCCACCAGTGGATGCTAACATTGTATTTGACATGGTTAACCACCTTCACCAAAACAGTGTCATCTTCCCTAGCATAGATGGTGGGGCCCGGGAACTTTCCATTTACGGTTACTATGGGCTTTGTTGAACACAATCTTGTGACATTCTTCACCACCACCTGTACAGAACATAAACCAATTAATAGCCACCATGCAGGACTATGAACCAAAAAGAAGAACAATAAAGTGTAACTGCATGTTCTCTGGAACATCTACCAAACATTGAGTGCCTTGCATTGCTCAACAATATATATGCCTCTTTCACTTTGCTGTTTGATAAAGATATGCAGGGTTGTATATTTTAATATAGGTTCTAGCCCTGCCTGATTGAACATTTGGAATGCATTCTACCTAATTCTTCTCAGTTCTCAGTGGATTAGTCTATTCAATTGAATGCATCCTACCTAGCTAATTAAACGTTTACAGAAGGTCAATATGCTTGACTATATCTATCACTTGTATATATATTCGTGAAGAAGATTATTAAGGTGTCTCCAGTACTGATTAAAATTATAAGTGACACAGTGATAGGAAAGAACAAGCATTACCTATATATATATATATATATCTTTATGGAGGCTTACGCTTTCATACATGGCTTGTTTTTTGATTTATATATAATTAAATAGCATATGCTCTAGCTACACTAGACTTAGGCTCTTTAGTGATGAATAGTTTTAGATAAGATCATTTCGTACAAAAGCATTCTTAGTTATAGTTGAAATATTGTAGATTTTTAATTACATCCTCAATATTGGTGCACTCTGAGCAAGAGCGTGCAAAAAATAATGAACTTATGCTATTACCTATTGCAACATATATATATCAATACACTAATCCTACTTCAAAATTTAAACTTCTCATATGCGTGCATATTTTTCAAGAAAGCAAGTGCTACTATAGTCGAGTGAGAGGATATAAACATGCATTTCTAAGCAAACAGTTACATCATTGATTCATATGCGGTTTCAATTCATGTCATTTTTTTTCTTATATCTCTCAAACTTGATTCTATAAAGCTATAGCATGGCATGCTAATAAAACTGAGAAAGTAATGTAATGCAAGGCACCTACGTTGAACTTGTAGTGGCGAACCATGGCTTCCACTGAAAGGGGAAGCATGCAAGCCGCTAGTATAAGTATGACTCTAATCCACATCATGGCCATGAACACCACCTTGAATTTTCTCTGCAGCCTCCACACAAAGCAAGCTTTTTCTTTGATATATAGCTAGCAATCTATACTTTGTATTAATTGTAGAATGCACAATGCAAACCAAGTAGGAGGGGGCAACCTTATAAAGAGGTATTCTCTGTTGTAATGTCATTTTAATAAGTTGGTTGAAGAAATACTTAAGACATAATAAGTACAATAAAATAATAATGTGAACTGTCTACACCCAAAAGACAAAAATTAAAGATGGCCAGAAAGTTCTATTATTTTTCTTGTGTATCACATAAAGTAGCCAGTTATCCATCAACTAAGATATCTTTTGAAGCTAAGAATCATAGTTTGAGTTTAAGGGTGATTTATTTATTTATTTTCTTCTTTGCGATGGACTAGGTGGTCACATCAAGATACTGGGTTTGGTCTAACCATATTGGGTGAAGTATAACGATTCTCAGCTAACATATGCCAATTGGTGGAATGGATATACACGGTTTTTTAATTACCTGATGAAGTCAAGGTGATGACACATAAGCCACAACGAATTAGGAAACTGTTTAAGTATAAAACAATTGTACCTTTTGTTTGTCATTCGAGTTTTTGGTTTGGTTGTTAGAAAATTAATTTGAAACAAAGAGGTTCCACTTGTTGAAAATTAATCATTGATGTACGGAATGCAAATTCAGTTGTAGTTAATTTGCTTCTCTTCCAATGGGTAAAATCCATTTATTTAGACCAAATTTGGATAAAATAATTTAAATAAGGACTAAGTATTACTTATGTAAGCACTTTGTGTATAAGTTGTTCTTAGAACGGAAGATGAAACAAGGTTAAAATGTTTTCTTACATATGAGTTGTAAGCTGTCTCTATAAATTGTACTAGAAAAATTATTGAAGTAAATTGAAAATAATTTATGGGTATGTCATAAGTTATGTTCATAAGCTCTCTCAAATACTTATAAATTATACAAGTACTTATATTATAAGATAAGTCTAAATGAACTATAATTATGCTCTTTCAAATGAACCCTTAATTAGTCTTCTTGATTCTTGAATCAATTGATAATATTAATTATTAAGTTGAGTGACATGAATTATATAATATAAGTGTAAAGTTAAATTTCTCTCCATTACGTTTTGTTTGGATAATTTTTTTTCATAAACACTTCTAAAAAATAATAAGAAAAAAATACATTAAACTTTTGCATAAATTAAAATCAATTTATACATGTTAAATTTTTGAAGAGTTAAATGAAAAGACGTTTTATATATAAAAGTTAATTACATAAGTTGATTTCAGCTTAAATTAGAAATTAAATTAACTAAGTTTATTTTAATTTTTTTAAGTGTTTATAAAAAGTTCATTCAAACATAGTCATAATGTATTTTGACATTTTTCTATTTTGACATTCGGATTCCAGATGTTAGGCAGACCTTGGCATCATTCTAATCTAAGAAATGAATTATCCTGAAAAATTGAAATTGTCATCTAAAGGGCGCATAAATAGTTGTTTTTATATTATATCTGTTGAATTGTTTTCGTCAAAATAAATCCCCGTTAGGCACACCTTCCAAACCACTTTTATTTCAAACAAGTTTTATTTTAATTCCTTTTTCTTTGCGTTGAAACAAAATTTGAACAGACACCCATTAATTTTTATAATAAAATGACATTTTTTAAAAGAATAATATAAATATAAATGATTCTTTCAGAAAAAAATATAAGGCTAAAGGAAAAAAACTTTTATCCCTTAACATATATATTATTAGAATAACTATATTAAATAAGAGTGTTTTTTGAAGAATTTTTCTACAATGACAATGTTTTTAGAGATTTTTCTTGAACCCTTATATTTTCAATCTATTATTTTTATCATTATTTCTAAATTTGGTTTTATTATTTTAAAAAATTATCAATAATTAAAATAACCTAGTATCACATTATGAATTATTTATTATAGTTAAAAGTTTTAATTATAATATAACTTTTATATTTATTTATTATAGATTTTAGTTGTATTTCAATAAATATTTATCATGTGCATAACTAAAATACTAGTGACTGTTAATGCTTGGGATGTTAATGGTAGCCCAACAAAAATTTATTGGTGAAGAATGGTTTTCAGGAATTGCTGGCAATGGGAGAATATTGTAATTAATTAGATAAAAATGAGAAGTTTCTTTCCCGAAAGCCAAAGATTGGAGTTGGTAGCAGTTCATCTCATTAAACAACTTGTGTTCATTTCATGCTGACCACTGTTCTTTCAATTTATTAATTGAATTCGAATTTGTGCACAATTTTTCTAACTCCCTGCCGCCATTTCTACCTTAATTACAAAGCATCATTCTTCTGTGTCAATTTATACCAATTTTAAAATGAAATTCAATATGACACATTTTTTTGACATTGATTCTCCCAAAACAATTTTGTAAATAGGATATTTCTAAATGAAAATAGTTTTATAAAAGCCGTTTTCAAATGATGTGTACATCAACGGGCCGGGTCATGATATAAAAACCATCTTCAAATGATAGTATTTTAAGATAGTGTTTAGTTAAAAACTGTTTTAAAATAATAATTTTTCTAAAACGATTTGAAACTGTTTATGAATATATATAAAAATCATCCTGGAAAGCTCTTTCTCCTGTAGTGGTAGTAAATTGTATAATTTGGTTAAATTAAATGAGTCACATGTATCTTGGTGCATGTAATTGATTTCAAATAAGAATTATATTTAGTACAATAGTACGTTGATGTATTTTTTACACCCAAAATTTATAGTTGGTTAGGATCACACACGTAAGGCCTTTCTTTTTTTCTTTTTCTGTTTTTTGAAAAGTTGTAATATGTAATGTATGACATAATGTTTCGTGTGTACATAAGTGTATATATCTTCTTTATTCTTGATCCTTCTAGACTATGGTGCATGTCTACACAATACTTGTTGGATTATAGTGATGTTGTAAAGTAAAATCTTAAAAATATTCTTTTCACCCTCATAATTTATTGATATTCTGCCAGTTAGCAAGCTTAACAACCCTAAATTCTGATTTTAATTTATATTTAGCAACAGCCAAAATCACTTGACGTTAAATTTATACATTTTAGATGTATCTTCATTTCAATTTTTACAAAAATGAGCAAATGCTCAAATGCATTATAGCCAAAATTAATATATATTTTTTCCAGCTTGATCTTTTAACTTTTTTGTTATAATTAATTTTAGTCTTTTATCTTTTAGTAATTAAAAAAAGTATGTACTATGTAATACAATTGTTGACGTATTTTATAAACATAAATTTATAGTTTGTTAATTAGGTTTATAAATGTAATGTATGACATAATATTTTTTGTATTCATCCAAAAAAAATCCACGTATGAGTACACAAGCGTGAATATTCTTCTCAATTATAAAGAATGTTTTCACAATACAAGCTAGATGGTTTATTGTGACGTATTTTTTTATTCTTAATTTGACTGGTACTATATATACTTCAAATACCTAGATTCATTATAGTCCTCCGATGATATAACCGTCACAAATTGATTATTTATGTGTAATACATGGATAATTAGTATTTTATTATTATTTTAATTGATATGTAATATTAACTTTTGTTGATATAAATATATTTTTATTAATATGTAAGCTTCTAAATTATTTCCTTTAATGCTTATTATAAGAAAAGGTCTATAAATTTTAATAATATTAGTAAAATTAAGTAAAAAAAATTATTTATAAAAAATGATCATGTTTATTTTTATGTGAATATTGTTGAAACTTTTGAATCAGTTGTTGAAACTTGTTGTGACAGAAGATGTCACCATACTATTATAGGAGTAAAATTAATAAGCAAAAAATAGAAAAAGATGTAGAAGTAAGGCTAAAAAATATATTTTTGGGTGAATGAATCACACAAATGATTTCTTTGGAGTAAAATGTAAAACCTTTATAAATGAGAGAGAGAGAAAAAAAAAAAAAAAGAGTATCAGGGAAGAAGAAGAATTAGAAGAAATTTGTTCCAATACAACTTTTGGATGAAAAAACTAGAAGCAAAGAAAAGAGAATACGATTGTTTGTCCATATTTATTCTATTCTCCTAATTCTTCATCCATCCATATTTTTTAATTTATAGAGAAGCAAGGAAAAGGGAATGTTTTTAGAGGAAAAAAAAATCAAAATCTTGTATAATGAATAGAAAATAAAACCTGATACGTTTATATAATACATTTTTATACTTTCTCAACAATTTATGCTAAATTAAATTTCCTCTAGTCTCATAAATATTTGCATGCGCAGAAATAATGAATTTTGAATTTTAAATTCAAATTTATCTATATAAAACTCATTAATGTAACTGAATCAAATATTTATGAAGTACCATTTTATGACATGTGGCAACCGAAATTCTATGCATTTGACACATGTACTCCGAAACCTTAAACATCTGAATGAATTTACAAAATTATTATTACAGATAGATTGTATGCTATCTAGCAAGCTTAACAACCCTAAATTCCTATTTTACATTTAACAACAATCAAAATTTGACTATGGTTCAATTATACATTTTATACGCGTCTTTAGTTCACTTTTACAAATTGAGCTCAGATCCATTATGATAACTATTACATAGGCCCAGAAAAAATGGGGATCATTTAAGAAAAAGGGAGATAAAAGAAAATAATAGCAAATCGTGTATGGTACCTAATAGAGCTTCTTCCTTCATCAAACTCTTCTTCCATATACAAATTATTCTCAAAATTATGTCACCAAAAAATTCATTTCCTTCTTTTCTCTTTCAAATCAATTTTTAAAATTATTTAATGTAAAGAAAAAATGGGCATCATTTTGGAAAAAAGGGTGAGAAAAGAAAATAATAACAAGGAAATTCATGTTATGAACATGTAATCATCAGTTTAAATTCAATGTACGTAACAAGTTACACGGTAATTCTTTTCTTTTGGTACAAAGTTACATGGTAGTTCTAAACGAAGGAGTGAAATTTCTTTACCATTAATCGAGCAAAGAGAAAAAAAAAGTAACTACGATGATTAATTACAAAGGCATAACAATCCATCCTAGGCAATTAAGGGAATGAAACCCAAAATTTGTCCTTGAGAAATTTAAACACAATAATACAAAATCTTACATTAATTCTTAAAAATCATAAATATTGATTGTATTAGTCTATGATCATGAGACTTGTAGTCCTTAAAAAAGATTAACATAATCGACATTTGTAATTTGTACTTGTAAGAATTAAGGTCAAATTTTTATATTTTTTGAGGAGTATCATGTTTGCCATTAAATTTTTAGGGGACAAATTTGAGTGTTTAATTTACTCAAATTAAATATGGTAGGCTAAATAAAGAATAGCTTGCATCTATCTAAGTTGCACATATTGGTGCTTTCCCTTCAAAATTAGGCTTGACATTTGCACATTTCGCAGTTGCTAAAATGATATCATTAAATCTTAGATTTATGTCACTGAGCTCCACAGTTTCACATGGAACACCACTGCTACAAATAAGAGTTATCCTTTCTTGAGTTGCTGAAGTTCCTCTAATATTTTTGAAAGTGACTTTGCTTATCTTTATTTTTGATGGACTCTAAACATTGAAACCATAAATAAATAAAAAAGTTAGAAGTAAATTAATCAATTATTTATCTAAGTGATATGTGTGCATATGTCTATTTACATAACTGTAAATAAATAGTCAAGATTATATTTAAGTAAAATCAATCATGACCATTTATATATAATTATATGATTAACATTTATTATTTTTTCTTACATTCTCATGGCTACCTATGTTGAAAAGTGACATTTGGTTATATACCTGTTTTGAGCATTGATTCCATGGGAGTACTCTTGATTTATAATTATAGGGTTGCTGACATTAATCATTATGATATCTTCAAAATGTTAATCAGATGCAAGAGAAGTTATTAGGGTACTAGGCCAAGTTTTGATCCTTAGACCATTGTTTGTGTTTTTTAGTGTACAATTCTTGACAATAAGATCCTCTACAGAATCTTCATTTGAATATTTTTCTAAGCTTCCAACACTAATACCATGTTCAGGCCCACATGTTACATTTAGGATAGTTACTTCTTTGCTCCCATCACCCAGTGATATGCAATCATCGCCAGTGCCAATTTGTGAGTTAGTAATCTTCACTTGAGTTAATTTTCCAATGTGAATTCTATCAGTATTGGGATTATATGTAGTTGAGCTAACTCTGAAGTTTGTAAATGTAATGTTCTTGCACCCAAAAATATTCACATGAAAATATTTGCTATCCTTTAAAGTTATGTCCATAATTATTAAATTATTGACAAAGCCAAAACCAAAATTCTGCAAAAAATATTACCAAAAGTACATAATAGTTAATTGTTAGGAAATGTAATGAAAATGCATTAGTACATACTAATTTCAATATATATTAAGTAAATACTTGATTATATTTACCATGGCAAGTTTCTTGCAATTCTTGTAATTTGCTGAACAATTATTTTGTTTCCAAGCCATTTTTCCTCGACCATGAAAAGTTCCATTACCGGATAAGGTTAAGAAATTAATATATCCAAATCTAACTCATTGTTCTTGTCCATTAATGTGAAATAGATTTCTTGGAGTTTTAATTAACCCATTAACCTGGACCTCAATAGGAGCCTTGCAAGGTCCCATAAAGTCTATTTGTCTCAACTTGTATTTACCGTTAGGAATCACAATTTTGCTTGTAGTCATTGATGCACATGCATGTGTCCAAGCTTTTTGCAAAGCCTGAAGAACAAGCCAAACAAAAAATTAGAAAAATCAAGACAAAAATTCATCTTATAACTTTTTTAATTATGGGATTTACATATAAAAAAAATGTTTTTCAATTGTTAAAACTTGATTTGATCTTACCATGGTTATGTCTAAATTAGGTACTACACCATATTTTCTTATATCAAAAAGGTTAGCTTGAACTTTGACATATGAAGCTAGCAATAGTAGCAAAGCTAATGTGGTCATACTCCATGAAAAACTCATTTTTATCTTCCCTTCTTATCTATGCCTTTCTTCCACTTCTTTTAAAAAATGGGTGATTTGTAGAATGTTATGGCATAAAGCTATTTATATTGTACTTGCAGCTTTCTTAAGGCAACTGATAGAGCAAACAAACAAACGCTAATCTAATTTATTACAAATATTGTTATGACAAGTGTTTTTTGGAGGATCATTTTGATGAGAACACACCAAACAAATAAAACAACTTTTTATTCAAGCAATTGTCACGATAATAAATGTATTGTAAAGAAAAACTAAAATAAGATGACTAAATTTTTATACTATTATTATTAACTTTTCATTTTGCTCTAAGCTAAATATGTCGATTATTGGTAAAATAGATGGATTGTTGAATTTTTTATATCGATGATATTCTTCATTAAATATATCATGCGTTAATTTATATGCCCTGAAATTAAAAATACTTTTACACCAATATTTAATATAATTTAATTATTTATTATATAGTCTTATTTGTTAATATAATATGTAAAAAGATAAATTCCTATTTAAAAATATTTTATACCAATAATATATAAAATTTAAACTCACATAGTATTTAGATATAGTGTTTCCTAATTTTTCTTTCTTTTACTATAATTAATTATATATTAAATTAATAACATTGTTAAAAATAAAGTTAGTAGCCTCCTGTTTGTGTTTGAGGTGACATATTTGAAAAGAAAATATTTTCACTTTAAATTTTAAATTCTAATAAAAGATGATTCTACGGTGGACCACTGCCTCAAATGCACCCGGGAACCATGTAAATAGGATAAAAAAGTACTGTTTAAAAAGTTCAGAACAGTTTATTATAATGGTTAAGCCTAATAAAATTCTTTTACGTTTTTAATTCCTTTTCGTGTTTTACTTTTTTCCTTTAGTTCTTTTTCTTTCCGTTCTTACTTTTTCGTTTTTTTTTTCTTTTTTGCATTTTTCCTTTATTTTGTTTTTCTTTTTGTGTTTCGTACGTCATTTTTTTTTTATATTTTTACTTCTTTGTATCTACACTTCTTTTTACTACCATTTATATGTTATCCACAAAGATTTGTTAAATATTTTTTTAATAAGTTATATTACTCATTAAATTATATTTTTAAGACAATAGTAGTCAATAACCATTCAAGAGTAATTTTTTTTCAGATAGTTGAAGAATATAATATAAAATATGTCATGACAAATAGGTAAAAAAGATAACTCGAAAAACAAATTATGACAAACCTTTAATACTACTTGATTTCTACTTTATTTTCCTAAGGTCTATATGGCGCGTGTGTCTGATCCATATACTTTAGGCTGAAAACACATTTGAACTTCACATCAATATATCAATATGTTATACATTTCTGACTTCTAAGTTGAGTTAATGTTGAAAAGTTGTTATTTGCTTGTCATTTGTCTTATTCTCCTTTTGATATGTGATTTCTATTGATGCAATTCCTTCATTTATATTTTTCATTATTAATTGTTAAATTTTGAAAATAAAAAAGATTCGACGGTTTTTAAAATTAACGGTTTATAATTGTGAAATGTTAAATTTTGAAAATAAAAGGACTAACAACCAATAATTTTTAAATTTGATGTTTTTTAATTGTAATGGTTATAGATTATAGATAATTATTAATTATTGAATTTTGAAAATAAAAAAGATTCAACGGTTTTTATAATTGACTTTTTTTTAATTGTTAATTGTTATAGATAGATTATAGATAAATAAATACCCGATAAGGGACTAACAACCCACAATTTTAATAAATGATAAATGATTTCAAATCTATTCTACACTGATTTCGGAAGAATTCGCTTGTACTGTTCAACATTTGTGCATATTCCCTATTCATTTCATATTTAAGACAATCTGAACCGCTCAATTTTTAAAAAAATAAATGCAACGGCCAGTAAAGCCTTCCCCACCGGTGGACCACATAGTACACTGATCCACCGTAAAAAAATTGCCAATAGATGGTTCACCGTGGACTATTATTTTTTGTAAGTCAAAAAGTTCATTTTACCCTCGTCTCTCACCGTTGGATATAAAATGAAACAATTGAACGGTGCAGATTATAAAATAGTAATTGGATATTTATTTGGTTAAAAAATATACTAAAATGAAATACTTTATGAATAGACCATTTTAACCCTTCATTAAAAAAGATAGATATACAACCATGACTACGCTAAGAAAGGAACCCTAGTGGCAGAGGTCGTTGGCGCAATCATCGATATTGTCAGACTTGAAATGAAGATGTTTGAATTGTTAGGAATAAGTCTAATAAAATTCCACTTTATTAGGGATTCATTTCCTTTAGAATAGGTCTTATCAATTAGGAGTCTACTAGCAGTAATTTCTTATTTATCGCATTTTTCTAGTTTGCTATCTTTCTGTTTTGCTCTGCGATGTATGGCTATTCAATAGCCTGATGCTTTCCATTCAATAAGATATACACATTGAGAACATTCCTTTCAAGATCTCTCTCTCACACACACAGTTACGTTATTGTTAAATTTATCATTTGGTATCAGAGCCTCGCAAGGGGCTCTGTAGAAGCGGCAATCTTCTCGGATTTAGGCAACGACAATGGCTACGGAGGGTGCTTTTGTTCAACCAGCAATGCCACGATTTGATGGTCACTATAGTCATTGGAAA
Source organism: Glycine max (assembly GCF_000004515.6). Taxonomy (NCBI): domain Eukaryota; kingdom Viridiplantae; phylum Streptophyta; class Magnoliopsida; order Fabales; family Fabaceae; genus Glycine; species Glycine max. The sequence continues at coordinate 43,043,242 of NC_016089.4, read as the reverse complement.
ATGATTATGGAGAATTTTCCTCGCTCAAAGGAGTATTGGGTTGTGGTGGAAAATGGAGTTTCTGCAACAGCAAAAGGTGTCATTATGTTCGAGGCACAAAAGAAAACTTATGAAGAGCAGAAATTGAAAGATCTTAAAGCTAAGAACTATCTGTTTCAGGCTTTAGATCGTTCAATTTTGGAAACTATAATTAAAAAAGATACATCAAAGAGTATTTGGTACTCCATGAAGCAAAAATATGAAGGAACAAACCGAGTCAAGCATGCTCATCTCCAGGCTTTGCGAAAGGAGTTTGAAACCGCTCACATGAAGGAAGGAGAATCAGTGAATGAGTACCTTGCTCGTGTTCTTGTCATCAGTAACAAGATGAAAGCCAATGGTGAAGATGTGAAAGACATTGTTGTGGTGGAAAAGGTTTTAAGGTCAATGACACCAAAGTTCAATTATGTTGTTTGTTCAATTGAAGAATCCAAGGAAACAAGTATGCTGTCAATTGATGAGCTGCAGAGAAGTTTGCTTGTGCATGAACAACGCATGAGTAATACTATCCATGAAGAACATGCTCTGAAGGTGGCTCATGGTAGCCAATATGCTAGTCCTACTAGACGCGGAAGAGGGTGTTGGAATTTTGGAGGTAGAGGTTGTGGACAAAGTAGACAAAATGTTGATAAAGCAACCGTGGAATGCTATAATTGTCACAAGCTCGGGCACTTTCAATGGGAATGTAAGAAATGGGTGTCAAATTTTACAGAAAGTCAGGCAGAAAGTGAAGAACACATGTTATTAATGGCTTATATTGAAGAAAAGAAGCAGCAAAAGACATATGTGTGGTTTCTTGACTCTGGGTGCAGTAATCATATGTGTGGAAAAAAGGAATATTTTTCTGAGCTTGATGAGAATTTTTCAAATTCAATGAAGCTGGGAAATAATTCGAACATGGTGGTTAATGGAAAAGGCAACATCAGACTTGATGTAAATGGAGTTATCAGCATTATCTCGGGGGTTTTTTATGTTCCGGAATTGAAGAACAATTTACTGAGTCTGGGACAATTGCAAGAGAAGGGGCTGAGCATTTTATTTCAACAAGGACAATGCAAAATATATCATCCAAACAAAGGTTTGATTATGAAATCTAATATGTCATCGAATCGGATGTTTATCTTGCATGCCATCTCTTTTCCTGTAGCACCCACTTGTTTTAACACAGTTATGGAAGATGTAGCACAACTGTGGCATTGCAGGTTTGGACACTTAAGTTTTAAAGGCTTATAGACTTTGCAACAAAAAGGAATGGTGGAAGGTTTACCACTACTTAAGCCACCCTCTAAGCTGTGCAAAGATTGTCTGGTGGGAAAACAACATCGAGATTCATTTCCCATGAAAAGTTCTTGGAGAGCTTCACAGATTTTGCAGCTTGTTCATGCAGACATTTGCGGACCAATTAAGCTAACCTCAAATAACAAGAAAAGGTATTTGCTTACCTTTATTGATTATTTCAGCCGCAAAACTTGGGTTTATTTTTTGGCAGAAAAATCAGAGGCTTTTACTATTTTCAAAAGCTTCAAGTTACATGTTGAGAAAGCAACAAATATGTCACTCAAGGGGCTGCGCACAGATCGTGGTGGAGAATTTACATCTCAAGAATTCAACAACTTTTGCAATGCACATGGAGTGCAAAGACAATTAACAGCTGCATATTCACCACAACAAAATGGTGTTGCAGACGGAAGAATCGAATAATCATGAATTTGGTTCGCAGCATGCTATCTGAAAAGAAAGTGCCTAAAACTTTATGGCTAAAAGCAGTAAATTGGGTTGTGCACGTATTAAACCGCAGTCCAATGCTAGCGGTGAAGGACACAACACTCGAAGAAGTCTGGAGCGGAATTAAGCCATCAGTCCAACATTTCAATGTTTTTGGTTGTGTTTCTTATGCTCACGTACTTGATAATTTGAGATCTAAACTAGATAAGAAAAGCTTGAGGTGTGTTTTACTCGGAATCAACGAAGAATCAAAGGCATACAGGCTTTATGATCCTATCTCATAAAGGATTATAGTAAGCAGAGATGTGGTTTTTGAAGAAAATGAAGAATGAGAATGGGACAAACAACATGAGTCAACTGATATATGCGAGCTAGAATGGGAAAATGATGAAAAGGTTGTTTCCAAAGAATCTCCTATAGAAGAAGATGTTGTTGATGCACAACCGGAGGAGTCTCTTGTCACTAATCAATAAACTTCTGAAGTTCTTGTCAAAGGGAGGAGTAGAAAGCAACCAGCTTGGCTAAGAGACTATGTGTTCGGTGAAGGGTTGTCAGAAGAAGAGGCTGCATTTTACTTAGCATTCTTTGCCTTGTATACTGTTGGTGTCGACCCGCTAAATTTTGAAGAAGTTGTGCAAATTGAAAATTGGAGAAATGCCATGGATGCAGAGATATCATTTTACTCAGCATTCTTTACCTTGTATACTGCTGGTGCCGACCCGCTCAATTTTGAAGAAGTTGTGAAGATTGAAAATGGAGAAATGCCATGGATGCAGAGATTGCGGCAATTGGGAAAAATGGCATCTGGGAATTAATTGATCGGCCAAAAGGAGCTAAAGTAGTTGGAGTAAAGTAGGTTTACAAGACTAAACTCAATGAAAAGGGAGAAGTTGACAAGGTTAAAGCAAGGCTGGTAGTGAAAGGATATGCTCAGCAGTATGGTGTAGATTACACAGAAGTTTTTGCTCCAGTAGCTCGTATGGAGATTGTATGGTTGGTAATTGCGTTCACAGTAGAAAGAGGGTGGGCTATACATCAACTAGATGTGAAGTCTACCTTTTTACATGGAGAATTAGCTGAAGATGTCTTTGTTGAGCAACCTTGTGGTTATGTGCAGAAGGGGAATGAAGAAAAGGTGTATAAATTAAAGAAAGCTCTTTATGGGCTTAAACAGGCTCCACATGCTTGGTACAACCGCATTGAAGCATATTTTGTTAAGGAAGGTTTCAAAAAATGTGAATATGAGCATACTCTTTTTGTTAAACAAAACAAAAGGGGCAGCATTCTCATTGTAAGCTTATATGTTGACGATCTTCTGTTTACAAGAAATGACTAGTCAATGTTTACTGAGTTTAAGAACTCGATGATGTTTGAGTTTGACATGACTGATCTTGGTAAAATGAAGTATTTTTTGGGTCTTGAAGTCTTGCATAAATCAGGTGGAATCTTTATCTGTCAAAAAAAGTAAGCTGAGGAGATGTTACAACGGTTTGGGATGAATCAGAACAACTCAGTTCAAACTCCAATTGTTCCTGGTTTTAAGATTTGTAAGGATGAGGGAAGAAAACATGTTGATAAAATGTGCTTCATGCAAATGGTGAGTTGTCTTACGTATCTCACTTCGACTCGTCCAGATTTGATGTTTGTTGTAAGTCTTTTAAACAGGTATCTGGAGCATCCCACTCAGCTCCATCTACACCTAGCAAAGAGGGTACTGGGGTATATACAAGGAACTACTGAGTTTTGGAATTTTTTACAAGAAGGGAGGAAGTGATAAACTCATAGCATATAGTGATAGTGACTATGCTCGGGATGTGGATGATAAAAAAAGTACAACTGGAAATGTCTTCCTTTTTGGATCTGCAGCTATATCATGGTGTTCTAAGAAACAACCAATTGTAAGTTTGTCAACCACAGAGACAGAATTCATCGCAGCAACATCATGTTCCTGTCAACATATTTGGCTAAAGAGGTTTGACACTTGATTAAACTGAGCAAGAGTTCATAACTATTCAGTGCGATAGTAGTTCTGCCATCAAACTATCAAGAAACCCAATAATGCATGGACGTAGCAAGCATATAGATGTTCGTTTTCACTTTCTTTGAGAACTTGTACAGGCTGGAAAGATATAACTGATTCACTGTAAAACTTCAGAACAAATTGTTAATGTGATGACAAAGCCTCTCAAGAAGGATGTCTTTTTGAAGCTGCGCACAATGCTTGGAGTATGTGCAAAGAACGATGTGAACTAACTTCTTTGTATTAAAGAATTTAGTTTAAGGGAGGAATTGTTAGGAATAAGTCTAATAAAATCCCACTTTATTAGGGATTCATTTCCTTTTGAATAGGTATTGTCAGTTAGGAGCCTACTAGCAGTAATTCCTTATTTATCGCATTTTTCTGTTTTGCTCTGCAATGTATGACTATTTAATAGCTTGATGCTTTCCATTCAATAAGATATACATATTGAGAACATTCCTTTCATGATTTCTCTCTCACAATTATGTTACTGTTAAATTTATCATGAATAAGATCTATGCAGAGAGCAAATAATCATTTGGCAACGAGTGAGTGTGTTTCTATATGCTTGGCGTTTGAGATTTCGTGAATCAGTGATAGAAGTATAATTATTTGGGAACGAGTGGTTGAATTCTCTTTCAAGGCCTTCCTCGATGCCTCACCATCGTTGATTCCCGACGCCAACGCCCCACCGTTTGTCGCTTGGGAACTGCAACAACACTACAGGGACTGTAAATGCCGCCGCCACAGTCGTCGTTGCTGCCAACTCCCAAGTCCAATCAATTGCTAGGTTTCTACATCTTCGATTAAGGGGAATCACAATTTGATTTTTTTTCCTCTCGTTTTTGTTTTCTGGTTGTGTTTCTGTTGTTGGTGAAGAAAGGGAAAAGATCGGAGATGGTGGTGGCGGCGACGGTGTGGGAGAGAAGAAACATGGGAGAAAGAGTAAAATAGGACGAAACGGTGTAGGAGTGTCAATTTGGATCCGGATCCCGGACTATCCTATGTCTGATCCCACATACATGAATTTTTTTCGGTGAAGACGAAGATAAGGATAAATATTCTCCAATATTCCCCGTGGACACGGTAGGGACAATGATCACACAAGTCATTCAGAAAATTTCATAATTATCTTGATATTAATTGTTATTTTATATTTTAAATATTAAATGCTAGTTTTTTATTTTTAATATATTTAATTATTTAACGCATACATAATTATAAAAAATATTAAAGGTTGAAAATATGATAAAAAAAATATTTGTACAGAACTATTTGTATTGTTATAAAATATTATGTTTGTATTATTTTAAATTAAATTTATTGTGTATGTTGTTTGTTCATTTAAGTTTAACAATATAATGATTATTTGAGTTTGAATATTATATTAATGAGATTTTTTAAGTTTTTTTAAAAATTTATTTGTATTAGAATTTAAAATTAATATTTTTTAAAAAAATTTGAGACCCCAAAGGTACCCGACAAGGAAAAAAAATCCCCCATAGATTCATACTTTTCACTAGTCCATGGGCGAACCATATGCTGCACGTCTTCAGGGTGGAAAAAGTATTCATGATGAGTTTAATTACTTCCTCATTTCCCTTGTCTGATTCTGATATCACTAACTTTATCAAAGCACCTAGACAAAATTATGCTTATCAGTTATCACAATATTTCTTGCACCTAAAACAGAGAATCCATGTTTCCCTCCTCACGTAATTCATGTCAAAATGTTCTAAAATATTTAGTATTAAAGAGCTTAATACCATGTTGAAATTATCTCGTGAATAACTTTTATATACGAGGGTTGTGTCTCAATGTTACTTGAATGCTATATGTGTAAGGCTCTTGTGAAGATTGTATGTGACTCACTATCAATTAAATCTTACAAGACTCTTACATGACTTCCTCCTATCCTACAAAACTTTAATATTAAAATTGTTACACATTCTTACTTGGGCCCACATTTATTTTCATTCACAATATTTGAATTATCTATCATATTCTCTTTTATAAAGAACACTTTAGAAAATAAATTGTACTATTAAACAATCAATAGTTAAAAATTGTGATAAAATAATATATATATATATATATATATATATATATATATATATATAACAAGATTTTAATATTTATATATTATCAGTATAAAACTGTATTACATCATTAATATATAATTTTTTTTTTCATATAACAAAAATTAAAATTATTTATAATGTCAACAATTGTTTTCTAATTAATAATTATTAAGTTTATTGCATTTTATCCTCTCAAGTGTATTTCATCTACCTCGAGAGGAACAAAATCGACACATGCATTTGTAGATGTTCAATGTTCATTATTATTAAACGATTTATCCTGTATCAAACTAATCTAAATCAACAGTAATTAATTTAACTTCAAACTTGTTTTTTGTTTAACTAGGACCTGAATTTTCAATCCAAATATTTTTTATTTTATTTTCAAATTTATATGTTGTTATTATTGCCGTGTAATGCTAAGGCTAGAAATGCTAAGGCTGGGAGCTTTGGTTTAGTTGCTGTATACTGTGATTTTTTAAAGGCTAAAATAACGAAATATCATTAAAAAATCAAAATCAGATACAAGTAGTACCAGATTAGACATAACAGAAAATTACATTGGATTCAACATATCATATAGGACAAATTATATATGTAAAAGATATGAAATGGTTAAATCTAAATCGTATAATTAAATATGAGCGGTTAAATTTAATGTCATGTGATTATTTAAAATATCATATGAATTTTTGTCATTAAATTTTAATTCTCCATATATAATTATATGATTTAAATTTAATTATTCTTCTCTCCTATAAGATGTTCCCTTAAGATATATCCTCATGCTAATGCTAAGTGCTAACCAATGCTACAAGTTGAACCAGCATACAAACTAACAGTAGATAGCTAAAACCTAAAAACGATTAAGCCTTATTATAAGCAATCTCCATCACAATTCCGTTAGCATATGCTTCTCCCCATTTCTGAACCTCTTGATAATTTGTTACTTTACCTCCCCACTAAAAGTAAAACCAACGTTAACTGGGCCATGAAAATTGATCCTGAGTTGCATTCCCAATCTATTATCCACCAAAGTCAGTAAACCGACCACACAAATACACCAAAATATCTCCAACTCCAAGACTTCTTTTTTTTTTTTGCTATACTATATCTCCATGACTTGTATACATTTTTGTTGCTCATAAATTAATTAATTTTGTTTTGCATTCATATTATATATTTTTAAAAGAGATTAATACAAAATAACAAAATATTATAAGGACTCTAAAAGGATAGTTAATATACACCCACTCAAAAATTAGAAGGTTAGCATCCACCATTTTTTTATTTGGACTTAAAAACCATTCCATATTATTTTACATCAACATAAATCAAAGGTCTGTTAAGTAATTTTATTTTACTTCAACAAAATAATAAGAACAAAAAAATTATTTTATTAGAAACTCAACGGAAAAAAATTATTAAAAATTCAAAATAAAATTAACTAATTTCGTTAGACTCAAAACAAATTTAAGCATATATATCTATAGTGTCCTATTGTTTCATTTTCATTCGTTCTTACATCCTATCTATAGTGTCCAAACCATTACCAAGTGCCTTATTATGTTTACTATGCAACTATAGTATCATATTTTGAATAAAAACTAATGAGCTAGGTAAAAGTATAACTAAAATTTTTAGGTTGCAGCGGTAGAAAAATTCGAAATTTTAGTGAAAAAATAATGAACGAGGAAAAAAACTGAAAAAATATAATAATTCAAAGTTTTTCCTTTACCTTTATAATTTAAATCAAAAGAATCTAATCTTTAGTTTCCAAATTAATTTGCCTACCTGACTCATTCATATGTCTTACTCAACAAAAGTTGTTGCTTCTTGCGGAAGACAACCTCTTTAAAACTTTCTTATTTTACCATTTATTTTAAACCGTTAAATGTATGATTAAATTAATCTTAACAATAGACCTTTTGTTGTCTTAAAAAAAAAAAACTATAGACCGACCTTTGGTTGGAACGTGGAGAAATTAATTTTGATGTGTAGCCAAACAAGTAATTCATTATTAGTTGTCACTTGAATGTTTACATTGGTTACAAAACAAGAAAATGTTTGCTTCCTATTGTCCCTTTTCAAGCAATGATAAACCCAACGTCACGTAAATGAACACGTTACAGTTTACAAATGATCAAATACTATTTTAGTATATTATTGTGCTATTTAGTTTTTGGGGGCAAACTTTGATTCACTATATATATAATATGGTAAGCAGAAGCAGCTTTGTAATGGTTGGATTTGACCTCTAGTTTGTGTAAATGAACCAGAGACAATGCTTTGAACAAAACGTCATCCTAGTCTCACACTAAAACACTATATAACTTTTTTCTCTCACTCTTAGTTTTCATCTTAAATCTGCCATGCACAGTGCTTTGCCTTTAGGTGACACCTCCATCTCAAGCTGTGGTGAATAAACCATACAAACTATACGATTTTACACAAGGTAAGAGCTGTATGTTCTAATTAAGTCACTATTTATGCATCACCAGAAAACAAGAACAAAATTTAGATACAGTACTATAGGTGTTGTTTTCAATCTACATGATGATAAAGAATTTCATTAAATGTCAACGTGTATTATTAAGGTGAAAATCCAATTCTGATTTTACCAACACCACTTATGAAACCGTATCTATGTTTTGTTTTTGTCCTTTAAACAATGGCCAAGTTTTATTTCATTGATTCTTTTATTTTTCAATTCCTAGCTTGATTGTTTGCGAGTGAATCCCTGAACTGAGTTACAATGACCGAGGAAGATGTTTACACAAAAGACGGAACAGTAGATTACCGAGGAAATCGTGCTAACAAAAATGAAACTGGAACCTGGAGAGCCTGCCCCTTTATTTTAGGTAAACATTTTGTATGTATCTCTATCCTCAACAATTAATGTTTTGTGGGTTAAGAAACTAATTAGACAAATTTGCAGGAAATGAATGTTCTGAGAGATTGGCATACTATGGGATGAGCACAAATCTTGTGACTTATTTCAATACTAAACTAAACCAGTCTGGTCCTACTGCATCCAAGAATAATGCAAATTGGGGTGGAACATGCTACATCACTCCATTGATTGGAGCATTTGTGGCTGATGCCTATCTTGGAAGATATCGTACCATCCTTTATTTTTCCATAGTTTATGTTATTGTGAGTATATTCTCTTCAATTTTTACTTGATTACTGTTAGAAAACATGGTAGAGTCCAAGAGAAGAGAGGATGAGAGAATCAATAAAATCAAAATCAAATCAAATGAAAATTAGACAATTACGTCAAGTGATCAAACCATCTATATACTTGGCTTATATAAAATTTGAGAGTAATTAACCAAATTGCATATAGTCATATAGAAGATCAATAGTCACAATTCATGTGCAAAATCTGTATATCTGAATTTTTTTTTTTCTTTTGCTTCATAGGGAATGACACTCTTGACACTGTCTGCATCAGTTCCTGGCATAAAACCAAGTTGTGATGATCAAGGTAATTGCCATGCTACTGAGGCACAGAGTGCAATGTGCTTTGTGGCACTTTACCTAATAGCTCTTGGCACTGGTGGGATCAAGCCTTGTGTCTCATCATTTGGTGCAGACCAATTTGATGATGCTGATGAAGCTGAGAAGGAGCACAAGAGCTCTTTCTTCAACTGGTTCTACTTGTCAATAAATATTGGTGGTCTTGTTGCTGCTTCTTTGTTGGTGTGGGTACAAACTACTGTAAGTTGGGGGTGGGGATTTGGCATTCCAGCAGTGGCCATGGCAATTGCTGTGGTGAGCTTCTTATCCGGTACGAGGCTGTATCGGATTCAGAAGCCCGGTGGTAGCCCCCTCACTCGCATGTGTCAGGTTATAGTGGCATCCATAAGAAAGAGTAAGGTTCAAGTAACTAATGATGATAGGTCTGCATTTTATGAGATAGAACAAGACTCAGAGTCAGCTATCCAAGGAAGTCGCAAGCTTGAACATACAAATGGATTAAGGTAAACCATAGAAACAAATTTCTTTATGTTTACTAATTACTCCTCTAATTGAAAAATGCTACCAAGTACTAACATAGTAACATGCCCTTAGTCCAAGTTATTCAGTAATATCCATCGTAAAACTTTATCCAATAATATTTGAGAAGTGATCAAAACTAGAAGTAGTTTTGATGCTGCCCTAGATTTTTAAGCATAGGAAGGTAGTAATTTAAGCCAAAACTCATTATGCCTTTTAACATGCTATCCTATCAAATTATGACAATTTTATAAATTTATAATCATTACTCTCAAAATTCTTGCAAACCATAAAATGTTCGTCTAGTTTTCTTTCTTTTTGGATATCCTTTGGCCGAGAGTCAAAAACTAATTTTTTAAAGTACTAACATCCATTTAAGGAATTGATCTCTCCCAGCATATGTTATTCCATACACACACACTTGAGGATCGAATTTCTGGCCTCATGCTTCAACAACATAACCATCTACCAACATACCACACCACGTTTGTTATCTAGTTTTTCTTTTAACCTATAGATCACAACCTATTTTTTGAGGCACAAAAGACAAATAAAAAAAAAAAAAAAAAAGAGGCATTGCCCTGTTGCTTTATCCACATTTACCTCTTGTCACTTGTGTGTAACAGCTTCTTTGATAAAGCAGCAGTTATAAGAGATTCAGACAATGTGAAGGACCCAATAAACCCATGGAGACTTTGTACTGTGACTCAAGTGGAAGAGCTGAAAGCCATTATAAGATTGCTTCCTATTTGGGCCACTGGCATCATATTTTCTACTGTTTATAGTCAAATGGGAAGCTACTTTATACTGCAAGGGGACACCATGGACAACCGTTTGGGCAGCAACAAGAAGTTACACATCTCACCAGCTACTCTTTCTGTCTTTGATACCATCAGTGTCATCTTTTGGGTGCTAGTGTATGACAGGATCATTGTGCCGGTAGCAAGAAAGTTCACTGGCCGCGAAAATGGCCTAACTCAGCTCCAAAGAATGGGCACTGGCCTTTTCATATCCATATTTGCTATGGTGTATTCGGTAATCTTGGAGAATATTAGACTTAAAATGGTGAGAAGGCACAACTACTATGACCTTAACCAGGTCCCCATGTCACTATTTTTGCAGATTCCACCATATTTTATCATAGGTTGTGCTGAAGTGTTCACATTCATTGGTCAATTAGAGTTCTTCTATGAGCAAGCACCTGATGCCATGAGAAGCACATGTTCTGCTCTCCAACTCCTCACTGTTGCATTTGGGTCCTACTTGAGCTCTTTACTCATTACAATTGTGACTAAGATCACTGCTAGGAATGGAAGTCCTGGATGGTTACCTGACAAACTAAACTATGGTCACCTTGATTATTTCTTCTTGCTGTTGACAGTGTTAAGTGTGCTGAACTTTGTTGTGTTCCTTCTGGTGTCAAAGTTGTATACATATAAAAAACCGGTTGGAAATCTTCACTAAATAGCTATGAAGCACGGACACCTTTTTTATTCAAAATGTGTCCTGTTCCAACACTGACACTTGTTCTTCACTTTTTATTAAGTTTTCAATTTAAAAATGATTTTTTTTTGCTTCAACACTTGTGGATATCTTTACACAACTCAAACACTTGAAAAAACATAAAATGTTGTTTCAAAAGATGAATATACCATCAATTTAAATATTGTTGTATGTTACACACATTTCATTTATTAGAGCCTCTCCCTTGTGTGTGTTTAGGATGTTTCCGTGTCCTATATTTTAGACATTAGTTGTGTCAAAGTGTCCATGTTTGTGTCATATATAATGTTCGTGTTAGAGTATGTGCTTAGCTGAAAAGTGAGTTATTTGGATTGCTTTCAAAATACGTTTACAGTTATTGCTTTTAGGAATAAATTTATCATAAACCGAATTATCCACAATGTTTGTTACTTGATGGGAGTGTAACACAGCTAAAAGAATAATTATCAGTCCCCTTATCTGACAATTTAAAAGGGTGAAGAGAGTAGAAAAAAGAGAGGTGACATGTTCGAATATAAAACTAACAAATAAATATTTTTTAATAATAAAAAAAATCATAACCATATGTTTTTTTATTGGCCAAATGATGAGACAATTTCAATAGTTTGAACAAGGTTTTAGATTCAAATTTTATTATATTATTTACATCAAAAAAAGATTTTCGAATAAAGTTTAGATGAGTTGAGTTTCAAGACTTATCAGGACTAAGACAGGTCTTAAGAACATTGACAAAAATATTTATAAATTATACATTGAAAGATAAAATTCTCACATTGATAATAAGATTGAAACTCACATCGTTGGGATATGAGTTTGATCCTTATCAAACCAATCTTAAGAAAAAGAAAAAAAAAAGAAAAAAAAATGTGCATGTGTGATGCTTATTTTATTTTTAAATAAAAAATCTAATTTTGTTCTCCCTCAATTAAATATGATTTTTCAATTATTTTTTTATGTCCGATCTATGTTTTTAAATTTCATGAAAGTAACATACTTTTTTAATTTTCTTTATTTTTTTAAAAAAAATCATTAGTTATCACTTATACTATAAGTCTATAACTATGAGATCCAAAATAAATTGGAGGAAATAAATGGGGAAACACATATGGTCCATGTAAGTTTTGGTCCTAATGGGCCTATTCATACTCAAGAACTATCCAGGCTTGCCCCCACACTACTAAACCACGTCATCGCCACTATCATTCCATATTTCGATGTTCATCGAATGATCAAAGCCTCACTTGCACAATGCCTCGTAAGCGCTTTCAGGAGTCGCAACCCAAAACAGGTACCATACTTTCTCACAACCCATAAATTGAAATAACTATAAATATCTTCACAACCTCCGTGTTAAACCATTTCAATACCATATTGGTCATTTTTCGTAGTATCCAGCCTTGCACACAAGGTGTTTGATGAAATGTTTCCGACAAAAATCTTGTTTCTTTGATAAAATTTTGTGCACCCATTTTTGTTCCAACGCAGGTCTACAACATACCCGAGATTTCCTGAAGAAAATAGGGTTGGGGAAGGAGAACTACTACTTCTAGAAGCAAATTGGAAAGGCTTTGCTTTGCACCTATGCAGTGATCGGGGCAGTGTGGGTGTACAACGAGACGTCACCACTGGGTTGGTGGACACTGAAGCCAAAGCCAAAGCCAAAGGAAGAGCTGGAGCTGGCTCATTTGTACAAGCGGCAGCAGTTTCCTTACCCGGACGACGAAGAGGCAATGCAATGCAGGAGTTCATTGCCAGAGGTGGGATGATTGGAACAACCATTGGTCCCAAAGGGGTGTTTGAGGATGATAAGGATAAGAGTGACTACAAGAAGGAGCTCAAGGACAAGAAGTTTGGGCAGGAGGCTCAGAAACTGTGAATGAGGATGAGGAGTGAGGTCACTGCTGAGATTCAGTAGAAGGGCTTTGATGTGGAATGAGTGAGTGAAATGAGTACTCAAAAGTCAAAACTATTGGTGGTAGTAAATATTGAGTTTGCATTTTTTTCTTTGTTTAGACATTGTAATTTCAATAAATCATGGGAGAGGGAAAAAGACTCATCAGTCTGTTACTCTTTGTTGATGAGTTTGTGTATGTGACTTTGAGTATTTGCCCCAGCAATTTCACTTGTTGCGTTAGGCTAGTCTGGGCTTTCTTATTTTCGTCTTTCCAAAATCCAGGACTTGGAGTGCAACCAGCTATTGGACTAGTTTAGATAAATTTGTGCTATTGAGTGCATGATGAGGTCCAAGCTCTCACAGAAAACTTAAGAATACATTTCGATTCTGCCAAAAATAATGCTGCAAAATGGATGATACGAATTCTATCTCCACTGCACCAACTATATGCTATGAAACTAACCCCATCATAATTAGCGAAACCAAGCGTAAGATTATGGAGACATCAAGCACACAGTTGGGTTCACTTGCTAGTGCACAAACGAACAATTGAAGTCTTTACAATATTCCTTCATCCAAGACCACATCGCAAACATAATTCTCTACCAAAGTTGTTCAACCTCAAAGTTTCTTCATTCAAAAAGCATTGCATTTCTTTTCTGCCAAATGGCCCACACAATTGCACTCCAACCCGTTTGCCACCAATTACCCTGTAAACCATGAGCACATTGTCAGAAATGCTCGCGAGCCGACTTAGGTAGAGCTGAGTTGATACTGAAAATTTTGAACCACGTTTTTCATATTAAATGAATAACTCTACGTGAGAACAATAAATGTGTCATATCTTCCGGCATCTCACTACAAGAGATACATATGGTGTCTCCTCTATCAATAATAATACCTCTTCTACTTTTAGTTGGAATCCCATCATAAAAAACCCTCCAAAGAAGGAAGGCTACCTTATGAGGGATTTTAATTTGCCAAAGACTTTTGAAAATGTCAATCTCATTAGAACCAACTCTCAAGTCATACAAAGCCATATATACGGATTTGATCGAGTACATTGAAGATGAATCTTCTAGCCAATGATCTTCCCCTTGATTAGCAATATTGACATTTGTCAATACATTGAGAAACTCTTCCACCACACTCAACTCCCAATCAAACCACTCTTTTCTCCACTTAAACTCCAATCTCCACCCCTCAAGACTCCAACTACCCATATCTCTCACTAATTCTCCTTTTTACTTCGAATTGAGGAATAATCTAGGAAATTTATTTTGAAGACACTCACCTCCCACCCAACAATCTCCTCAAAATCTAGTGTTTCTACCACTCTCTATTCTCCATTCCAATATATTGTCAAACCACCCATCACTCCTCCCACCACATACTAGCTTGAAATCTCTCCACCAAAAAGATTCATATGACTTCAACTTTTCTCCACTCAAACTAATATTCCCCTCATAATTGGATTCTAAAACTCTCACCCATAAAGACCCCCTATCATGAAAAAGGTTCCACTTCCATTTTGTTAGAAGTGCCTCATTGAACATAGCAATATCCTTCACCCCCAAACCACCATGATTTTTAGGAGCACAAGTTGTCTTCCAACTCACCCAAGATATTTTCTCTCTCCCCTCCTCATACCCCCATAAAAATTTCCTTTGCTAGCCCCTCACAATATTAGCTACACCTATCGGAACCTTAAAAAAAGAAAAGAAGAAAAGGGGTAAAGAAGTTAGTATCAAAAAAATTCTTCTAACAAAAGAGAGATGTTTATGCTTCCAAGAGACAAGTTTCTTCTTGAACTTTGCAATGATAGGATCCCACATCACCTTCTTCCTTGGATTAACACCAATCGGGATTCCCAAGTAGACGAATGGGAATGACAAGTTTCTTCAATTCAAATATGATGCATATCTCTCCAACACCACCTGATCCAATCCCAAGCCCCCAAAACTACTCTTGTGAAAATTAACTTTTAAATCGGAGACTAATTCAAAACACCTCAAAATTGATTTGATGATTACCACGTTATCAAGAGTTGCTCACCCACAAATATTGTGTTGTCCGCATATTGGAGCAAATTCACCTCAACACCTAATTTTCCCACCAAATATCCCTTGGAAAGACTCTTCAAGGAAGCTTCCCTTATCAAAACACTAAGGTCTTCCGCCACAATATTGAAGAGAAAATGTGCAAGGGGGTCACCTTTTCTTAAGCCCTTTTGAGGCTTAAATTCTCTAGGCGGGCTTCTATTTACAAGAATTGAAATCGAGGTAGATGAAAGACAACCAAAGATTCATGAAAACCCAATCTATTCATCATGTACATCAAAAAATTCCAACAAACCAAATCATACCCCTTTTTGTAATGCACCCTAAAGAGTAAAAGTATTTCTTTCTATTTTTCCTAGCATCTTCCACAACTTCATTGGCTATCAATGCACTATGCAAGAGGTTTCTCCCACCCAAAAATGCACTTTGTCTTTCATCGATGACTCTATGAAACACCTTTTGAAGCCTTTTTTGCTAGAATTTTTGCCACAATCTTGTATTAGCATCCCACCAAAGATATAGGCCTATAATCTCCACCCTTGAGGGTCCCCAACCTTTGGAATAAGTGCAATAAAAGACACATTGATACCTCTAGTGAACGATACGGTTGTATGAAATTCATCAAAAAAAATTGATCACATCTTCCTTCATCAAGGTCCAAAACTCCTTTTTGAATTTAAAATTATAACCATCGGGATTGAGACTTTTTGAGCTCCTACAATCCCAAATAGCCTCCACAATTTCCTCTTTCCCAAAACTCCCAAGAAGCATATCATTATCATCACTTGATATTTTTTCAAAAGCAACACCGTCAAGATTTGGTCTATCCCAATGGTCTTCATTAAATCTCTATTTGAAGAACTTCCACACTTCCTCTTTTACCTCCAAAGGTTCCTCTTTCCAAACTCCATCAGCATGTACACCTCTTATCATATTATTCCTTTTTCGCCAATTAACCATGATGTGGAAATACTTTGCGATGATGACTGTTAATTTGGATTTGCTTTTTTTTTATTTATAGAGAAAATTATTTATCCAAAATAAAATATATATCTTTTCTAAACAAGTACTAAGTGAATCTTCTTCCATCATTCTAACATCTATTAATTTAATAACATTGAGAAAAATAATATTGTATAAATTTGTCCCAAAAAATATGAATTTACACGTACTTCAGTTAAAAACATCATGGAAATGAGATTTATATCTTGCAAGTCAAAGGTTGTGCTTTTTGTTCCGAAGCAGTTTCATCATAAGTTAGATTTCTTGTCTAATTCACAATGGTATGCTAAGGCCACAATATGACAACATCATTGGAAGACTAGCGAAAAGTTAAGCGCTTTATGGAAAGCAGTCAGAATTTCAATTTACCAACGATAATAACAGTTACAAGTATTTTCTCTTCATGGTCAACATCTGATGCATTATTGATTCCATTCATCAGCAAAACCTACGGCTATCAGAGGAAAATACAGAGGAGAAGTCAAAAAGGAACTATTTCAAAATCAAAGGTCAATTACAAATATCCTGTGTTAACTTTAGACAAATTATTTTTGAGATAGCAAGATTGTACAAATCTTTTTTTTTTTACTGCTGATTGTACAAATCTTTTAACGACTATAAAAAAAAGAGTGATCTGATAAAAAAATTTAAAAAATTGTATTATATAAAATTAGGTAAATAATATAACTTTTTTTTTACAGCAACAATAGAGTGAAACACATTTTCTTGGTCTCAAATACATATGAATTATGGGCTTGGTTCGCATAGTTAGATACAGGAAAATTCAGAATGACCAGTGAGCTAGCTGCCTTGTCATATTTCCAAAATCCTAGCAGCATATAAATTCAATGACAAACAGATGCTTAACCAAAGAAATAAAGCACAAAAATAGAGTAAACAGACAGCATTTGCTAACCAATCTTTCAACATTGGACCCGAGGGATAAATACAAAAGAAAAGTAATCAAGGTGCCAACAGAAAGCAGGACCATAATAAATTTTAGGTTTGAAAAAACACACGCAAAGGATGATAAAGTGGCAATATGCATTTCTCTGTTACAGACAATGAAACACGGACATTGAATTTTTCTCGAGCTCTTGCTAAACAAACAATTAACCACAACTACATGAGTAATGACTATTGACGAGCTTTAAACATAAAATCATTCTTCCCTTGCCTAGTAATGCCTATTGCCTGAAAGCCCCCGTATAACTGCCAAAATACAAAGGAAGTGCAATGGAGATATAAGGTTGGTTTGGTGGTGAAGGGGAAAAAAAAGGGATAAATCATGGGTTCGAATCCTCCATTAACAAAAACAAACAAATTAATAATTAACATTTACCAATAAAAAAAAAACAAGCCCAATGGTAACAGTCCATGAATCTTGATGTCAGTGATTCTTGACTCTTTTTTTATGCAGTGATTCTTGACTTTGAAAGGCTTTAACCAAGAAACAGAATATTTTGCTTATAGAGAACCTTTAAAATCTCTACAACTAAGCATAAAGTATTATAAATGGAAGGATTTGCAGTGTTCTTTTGGAAAGTTAACCAAGTTAGCCAAGTTATCCCCATCATGCAGTAGATGTTTCCACTAACAGAATTTTCTCATATGGAATATATACTTTGCTGTGATCCTTGGCAAGGAAAAAATAAAAAGCAAGTTGACTCATTGGCTGGGACAAATCCTAGATTCTAAGTGGTTGACAATGGGAGTTCATGTCCCCATTCCATTACCATAGCAGGGAGGTCATTTTTGCCCCCATTAGGTTTCAAACTTTTCCCCCTCTCATCCGGATGAGTGAGAAAATTCTAAAGAGAATTTAAAATCCACTTATCTTTACTACACTTGCCCCACTGCCCAAAAGTTTTGGGTCTGTCATAAGGTGGGAAAAAGGATATTCAAAATTCTGTTTTCGATTAAAGCAATTTCAGTTATAACACCCTGTCCTTCAATGTTGTTCCTGTACCAATTACATACCCAGAAATTCTCATACCATATCTCAGTTACATCAGGAACCTTAACCTTTTTTTAAAGCCAAGAAAATTATAAAAGAAATAAAAGCATAAATGCCTTTAAGTATATGTGGATACTCCTAAAAGAGACGAAGGTTCAGGTACTCAATAATTGAGGAATGTATACACTTCACAATTTGAAGTTCATGCATCGATATAACCAACAGCATAGCTGAACCAGAATTTGGAAGCTGAAGCTTACTCTGTAAAATGTGAATAAAGCATGAAAATTTCGATGAACCTTTCATGCTGCATTTGGAGAGATACACCATGAAATGCCACTGCAGCACTTGAGGTAGCAAATTGACAGTTCATAGGCATTTCATCAACAAAATATAAATCATTAAATAACAGATGGCATATCCTTGCAGTAAATTCTAGCAAAATCAAGGGTTGCTCCTAGAATCACTGCAATCAGAAAATTACCATCTCAACAGCATCATGGAAACAATACTTTATTTCTGCTACCAGCATCATTAGACAAATTGCAACCGTAATCTAATCAGTGTGATGTACTTCATATCGTGAACAACAAAAATTACATTATATATGTTTTTATAAACAGACATACATTCAAGTTTCAACAGCTAATACAGTTTCACAAGCCACTTCTGGCTGCTGAATGCAAATCCTTAACACTACTCCTTCCGGCCTTGCTTCTCTTATAGCTCTTTGTGGGCGTCAAATAGAACCTCAACAAGCCAGTGTCGGGATTATTGGGTGAATACCTAACACTCCGGTTCCTCTGAAACATAAACTCCTGTCTCACATTCAAAGCACTCCCTTTGCTCTCAGACTCTTCTGTGAAACCATCGGTTCTACATGGGCTTCTACAGCTAACGCTATAGCTACGCATAAGCTTCTGGCCAACAGGCTCACTTGCTTGCACATTAACCACCCTCCTCAGCCTCTCCAAAGACTCTGCAAGAGGCTTCTCAACCTCAACCTCAACCCCAGAATCACCCTTCTCTTCCCCCATCCTATCCTCCTTTCTCTCGGTTCTCTGTACTAATCCCAACTTGTTCCAGATGCCGCGCCATTTCTGCAACTTCTTCGAACCCTTTTGCCTAGTGGCCACATCAGCAACGCCCTTGGAATCAGATTCCACCACACAATCAGGTTCAACAACATCACTCGAAGATCTCACATAACTATCCATTAACTCCTTCTCAGTAATCAACAACTTGGCACCATAAAAGGTGGCTGGAGATACCTTTGGAGACACCTTCGCATTCGCATTCACATTTGCATTTGCATTTGCATTTGACATCGATTTCAACTCATCAAGCTCCGCAATCGACCGTCTCCTACGTGAGTTTGATCTATCAAAACCAAAACTCTGTCTACCATCTCCAGACCTTTCCAAATCCACACCAGCACTGATATTGTTACTAGTATTGGAATTGGAATCTTCGTCGAGTGAAACCATTGGGGAAAGCCTGGAACACGATTTTCCAATCAAACATCCATCCCAGGAAGCTCTAGGGCAATCGAACGAGATTCTTCCAACATCAATCGAAAACCTCGGATCGGTATCGCAAGATCTTCTCCCCAAATTGCATTCTCCAATCTCCGATTGAGTGTCTCTCAATCTCCTAGCTCTTCGCTTCTCTGCATTTCTGTTTGCATTATCACTATTATTATCATCATTATTGTCAGCATCACCGTTTTTCTTTGACCGGTGCTTCCATTTCCACTTCTTGAACTTCTCGGTGGCTGCGTTCCAGAAGGTTCTGGAATCCCTCGCGGCGTTCCTCTTGCTGCGCTGCAGTATTTCGAGATCTATGAACTCCTTCACCGTCTTGGTTTCCTCGTCGGCATCGTCGTCGTCGTCGTCGTCGTCGTCACAAACCCTAACTTCAGAGTTCGGTTTGTGAGAGCGTTTGGTTTTCCTGGTGTCGTCGCGGGTGAAGAGATCGGAGAGGGTGCTGCGGGGGCGGACGGCGCAGGAGCGGCGGCGGGGGGAGGGAGCGGGGTCGGAGGTGGCAGGGCGGGAGCAGGACTTGGAGCGGCGGAGGTCTGGCGGGGGAGGGTGGTCGTCGGAGGGGAAGCCAGCAAGGCGTTCGCGGAGGCAGAGGGCGCAGAAGCCGGTGACGGGGACGGAGGGGTGGCGGTGGCAGGCGGAGAGGCAATGGGGTTTAAAATTGGAATTCATGACTAGGATTCATGTGTATGAGTGTGGTGGCAGTGTGAGCAATGACATGTTTGTTAATAGTGGAGTGGGAGACACGGCATAAGTATGCAGAGAGAGAGAGAGAGAGAGAGTACGGAATAATCATAATCATTTATTTACCATCATCAACTGCTTCAGTGCTTCCTAGTTGCTTCTACTAGTACTACCATGCCATGTCCAACACCTCCTTAAACCTTAAACCCCCAATTTTCTTACTGTTAAACGCCTCTTCTATAGATTATAATCTAAATAATCTTTTACATCATTTAAAATTAAGATCCAGTTTTAAAACAAACCATGACTATATAAATTAGGCAGGAGTCCTTTTGATAGGACCTTAGGTGGCCCCTAAATGCAACTTAAGGAAAAGAATAAGAAATTAAAACAAGAAACGGAACAAAGAACATTTATAGAAATTAAAATTATTACTCTCATTATTCATTTCCAAGTCCTATCAATTGAGCTGGTAACTGCTGTTCCAACTTTATGAGTATCAATAAAGGCCACACATTCAAGTTACATAAAGTAACACGTCAAGAAATCAATCTTATTAATTACACAACCACAACTTATTAATTACACATTCATGTTTGAATCTTCATAATTCGGTCATTCATTCAAAATTTTAAACCTACTATGATTGCTTGTGGTAATGATAACTTCATCGCAAAGTTAAGCTACGCATGTACTAGTACTAAATTGTTAATAGCGTACGTTGTTCAGTTTTTAATTTTAAAAATAAAAAACTAAATCTCGGTTTTTATAATCTTTAGTTTCAAATATTTTACTCACAGTTTTCAAAATTTAAAACAAAATCATACAAATCACCTTCTGTTAACTAAGTTGGTGTAGAGGGATTTGATTGTATTGCAGCAGAAATTGATATGGAGTGTGACTTCGATCTCTGTCTGATCCCCAAAGCTTCTCATTGCGTGTATTACAGATACACCACATTGTTATAGCAAATTGGCTTCCTCAAATCTGGTTGGGGCTGCTGCAAGATGTTAAAAGCGAGTTCCTTAAAGCTTCCAACATCGATTATGCCATTTTCTATCAACTCTCAAAGGCCAACGTGTTTCCATATTTGCTTGACTTTTTTAGTAGAGATGAAAGTGTGCCAAGAATTTTTTGTTTCATTAGGACAGAAAACGCAACCAAGTGTACACAAATTATAAACAATTAAACATATATAATCCCCCTATCTTCTATTAGTTCCAATTAATTCTTGCCTTATTGCTTAATTATTTTGATAAAAAAAATATATTATATGAATCAAAATTTTGGCCTTGTGGGAATGGATTTCGTGTATGGTTTCTTCAAATGGAGTTATTAGCTAACATATATAACTCCAAAAGTTATTGTGAAGTTTAAGATTAGTTTAGCTTAAGAGCATAGTAGTATTTATACCAAAAAAAGAACATAGTAGTATTAGCTAACCTATATATTTGCGATGATGACTGTAAATTTGGATTTACTTTTTTTGATGGTGATGGGCTACGTTATGTGCACTGCAGAGGGCTTAGGGCAGAGGGAGTGAGATCAACCCACGAAAGTGCATTTTTAGGTTGTATTTGGAAAGGAAATTAATAGATTTCATGGCTTCTTGGAGTTATATATGCAGGGCGTGTTTCTAACGGATTGTGGGGATTATATATGTTTTTTTTAGAAGTAGGGGGATTATATATGTTTAGTTGTTTATAATTTGAGAAATGTTATTTGAGTTCTGTCTATATCATTAATTATTAATTTAATTAGAGAAAATATGTATGCAAGATCATTCAATCACAAACAATAATGTTAAATTTGAACATTTTTATAATAAATACCTTAACAATCATAAGAACAATGATTTATAATTAATTGATGATATAAAACTAGCAAAACAAGTTATTCGATATGGCATTGTTCAGCTCATCAGGATAAGTGTGAAAAGTGAAATGGGTTGGTCGACCCAAATTTTTCCATAGTTCTACTTTTTGCAGCAATGTAGCTCATCGGACCAAACTAAATTGACTTATTTCAATTTTTTTTCTTAAATTTATAGAAATTTAAATAAAAATACAAATGAAAATAATAATGAACCAACATAAGCTTGATTGAATTCCAACCTTCTAAAGTTCGACCTGGCCCTATTTGGTCCATCGAGTCAAGCCAAACTGATCTAATTACTTTTAGGCACATTTATTTGGATCCAATTCGGCACAAACCATTTTTCCAACTCTAATTGTCATTATCACATGTATAAAACTATATAACTTAATGAAAGTTGTTTCTGAGTTAAATTTACCTATGCAATTTTATTTGACCTTTACTTTTAGACTCTCCACTAGATGTCGAAAACATCTAAACATGTCAAAATCAAAAGAGCCATTGAGAAATCTATACTCTCCAACAGGTGTTTTCATGATGAACTTTCTCAAAGGAGCAAACGAGATAAATACAATTTGATACCTTTAACTTTAAATCAGGTTCTAAGATAGTGTGTCTGGATAACAAACAACAATGAATTATATATATTATAAAATCATGGTAACACCCCTTAATTGATTATTTCTCGCCATGAAGTAAATTGGTAAAACTAGTTTGTACGGTAGTTGAAATTAATAAGTCAACTAAAACTTATAAACTAGATGAAAATTTGGAAACTTATAAGCTAGTTGGTTGAATCAAAAGTGTTTAATATAAAAGGATATAATTAATTATTTGATTAAAAAGGTAAAAAAAACTATCTCAAATATATTAGTGAGAATAAAAATGAAAAAAAAAATTAATTTCTTATAAGAGACCTTATTTTGTAAGCTACTTGAACTAGCTTATGAAAATAAGTTAGAAGCAACTAAAATAAGTTCATGTGTTAGACAAAATCCTATATGTGATGTATAGACTTCTACAACTAGGATATATTTGCTAAAAATGAATGTAAAGTGTGCAAAATTCTCTTAGTTAGCGACAGACGCAAATTACAAGCGAGATTAGTTTATAACTCAGTGAGTTCGAAGACACTTGTGATCTCTAATCAAGGACAAAAAATGAATATTAAGGACTAAAAATAATGATTTTAGATTTTTAAGGAATGACAATAAAATAAAAAAAAATATTCTATAGATATCAAAATCAAAATTTACTCATTTTATAAATAACAAAAAAATCAATGAATCTAAAATTTAGAAAGAAAAAAAAAATTAGACACCAAAAATAAAATTTATCAATTTTATAGAGATTAAAAATATATATATTTAACTCATAAATATATTGTGCTGTAAGTAGGGCTGAAAATAAGTTAGACGATTCATCGGGGACCTATGATCTAACCCTCGAAGGACCTGACCTGTTTATTATAAAGAATAGACTTAGGCTTTTTAAAAAGTCTTTTTAACTAAAAAGGTTGGACTTTAGGCTTTAAAAAAACTATTAGACTTGAGAGACGGGTTTATTTATATAATAAATCAATAATATGTAACATTATATATAGGCTTATTTAGGCTCCTTAGCCTATTTAGGTTCACTGATTTAGTTAAGCCTATATGCTTATTTATAGACTCTTATATAGAAAAGATTATGTAAACAAACGTTCAAGTCAGACCAAATTTTTAAATAAGTTAGACTAAGGCTTAAAAAAAGGCTTGTAATAGATAAATATATTAGACACAATTTTTTCTCCTTTTGATTATTTATTTTTTATTAGACTAATTTGATAAAAGAAAATCATTTTACTTTATTAATTGTTAGGTAGGATACAATTTTCATCCCATCAAATAGGTAGAAAATTCATTAAACTGATAGGTAGGACACAATTTTCATCCCATCAAATAGGTAGAAGATTCATTAAACATCAGTGAAAATTACCATGCCATATTGTAATATGTTTCCAATGCTAATAAAAAGTAACCCACCCAATGGTATTTAACATTTAGAAAACTGCCAAATAAAATGATTCTTCCATTTGAACAACTGACAATGACATTCCATAATGTCAATTATTTTGTTGATATGCCAAAGGTGGGGGAATTGGACGTACTGGCTGGCAGGAAAACAGGCTAGGAGGGTACATAGAAGGGGAAAATTAAAATTTATGTTGCTGGTGTTCTTAGTTGAGCTTGATACTTTGAGGCATGCTTTGGTTGGTATGCTAGGTAGTTCTGGCTTATCAACAGAGCAGAGAAAATAGAGACTCCTCAATTGCTACTTGAGGAGAATGTATATGATTTTGTTCAACATATCCTGAGAAATGTTCGTTGCGCTTTTGGGTAACCCGAAATTTTAATTTCCCCTTTTATGTACCCTGCAGCCTCCATTAAAGTAATGTTGTAAGAACACCAGGTGAGAAAACTCCACTCACCCTTAACAAGAGCTGCAACCGAGTTTCAGGTATGCCTTGCTTTTGCTGAGTTCCTGTAAAAAACGTATCATTTTTTGTAATTTTAAGTGTAGTAGTATCACAAAAAGGATTTTTGAGTTGTAGGACTTTGTCTCAGTAAAACTAGATATTTTAGTCGAAGCCTAATTTTATTTTAATATCTAGTTTTGAATATGAAGTAATTTAGACTAAGTTAAGTAAATTTATCTAGAGAAAACATATCTAGGGAAATTTTAAATAAATATTACTGTAAATTTTTAATATCAAGTAATTTAATTTAGACTAAGTCAAGTAAAATTATCTAGAGAGATGAAGTTCTTTAATGTTTTTTTCTATAAAAAATACTGTAAGCATATATTTTTTTATATATATTTCTTATTAATCGGGTTTTGGTAATGAATATTTGGTTAAAAAATATAAATTTATTTTATTAACTACCTTTTGACTGTTTATTAAATTTTTTATATTTTCAATATCATGATCATAATAATAATAATACAAAGATATAAATTGGATAAGAATCTTGTAGCTAAAATAATAAAATAATTGTATCCATGATGGAATTACTAACGAATGTGCTAAGATTTAAGATTTTCAATTTAAAATTTATCTGTTTTTTTTTTCTTAGATAAAGATCATATTCCTGGATTATGCAATATTTATATATGATCAATAAATGTGAGAGATCATTCCCAAGTTGTTGAATTCTTATTATAAGAAGATAATAAAATTAAATTATTGATTTGATTCATATAGTTTCATTTTTCATATTTTTTTAGTCTTTATAGTTTGAAAATGGTTTTTTTAATTTTTATATTTTAAATTTTTAATTCTCTTTTAGTTTATATAGTTTAAAAGTGATTTTTTAGTCTCTATTGTATTTTAATTACCTTTTAGTCCTTATTAAAAAAATATATAAAAATAATTAGTTACAAATTAGTTATAAATTATTAATTATTTTCTTATTACAAATTATTTTGCGATAAATTAGTTACGAATTACTTGCTAATATTTTTGTAATTAATTGTAATTGATAATATTACTCATAATAATAAGGACTAAAAAAAATTAAAATATAAAGTATAGAGACTAAAAAAATTACTTTCAAACTATAGGGACTAAAAGAAAATTAAAATACAAATTATAAAAACTAAAAAAATTAATTTCAAATTACATAAACTAAAATTAAAATGTAAATCATATGAAATAAAAGAAAATAAAATGTAAATATATACACTAAAAAAATCACTTTCAAACTATAAGAACTAAAAAAATACAAATCATAAAATGATAAAAGATGAAATAAATAATTAAATCTTATAAGAATGGACAAACACTCGAGAAAAACACACTTTGAGTGACTTCCAAAAAAATATTGGATAACAAGTGAAGAAAATTTCGTTCACTATGATATAGGAGTATATTTTCGTTTTCAATTAATTGTGTATATTGAGGAGAAAAGTAGATCAAAATAATACCGGAGCTTGGTGGGAGACAGGTGATGAAGAGTAAGTTGTATATATAAGAAGTATAATGCGAATGCTTGTGTGAAAATATTTATTCTAAAAACCTTGTAAAAGGATTTTGAAACCATAGAAATGAAATCATGAGAAACCATGATTTGGTGGTGGCGGACCTAGGTACAACTTAGGAGATGCATTTGTACTCCTTAATTTTGCGGAAAACATAAAAATACATTTGTTCTTATCTATGTAATTGGTCCCCAATTCCTTATTTCTTTTACTTGTCATCATTTTTTGTCTTTTATTGATTAGTTTCTTTCGTATATTTTGTTTCTTCTATACTTACTCGGTTGGGTACTTCATTTCTCTTTTAGAGGATAAAATATATTTTTATCCTTATCACAATTTTGAAATGCCAACGCTTTTACCCCTCAAAAATAAATTAGGTAATGTTTTATAAAGGAATAAAGAGTGGCTTATATAATGCGTTAAGGATTAAAATTGCTGCATCTTAAAGTTGAGGGACAAAAACGGATGATTTTTTTAAAAGAAACTAAAATCGAACTTCAAAAAATTTAGAGCACAAAACATATTATACCCTATATTATATTTTTTTGGGTGAAGTTTTGATATTTTATTTTCATCTATATGATAATAAATATTATTAATTTTAAAAATATGATTTGTCCCCATGGACCCCATCGTGCAGAGAACTTGAGTGCTTGATTTTGTCAGAAATATTTACTTCTTAATAGGATAAGCAATTTTACCAGCAGATAATATACGATTTTAGTGATTATTTTACTTGAAAGATCTTTGTTGTAATTGGAATGTCAAGACATCCATGGAATTTGTATTTCTATGACTTCTAGACTTATAATTTCATTTTTTGATAGTTTTCCTTCTGAACTGAACAAGAAAACGAGTATATCAACGCTTAGCAAATACCCAAAAAAGAAAATGCTTAAAGGCAATCGGTGCCCATTTTATTTTATTTTTGAAAATTGACTTCCAGAAAATACTTTTTGTAATGTGCTAAATTTTTACCACTTCCAGAGAAACTACATTCCAAATGTAAAATTTTTATAAACGCAAATTTTTCAACATTTTGAAGAAAAAAAAAACAGTTTATGGTAATATATATATATATATATATATATATATATATATATATATATATATATATATATATAAGGAGATATACTAGTAAAATTGAGAGGTGTAAATATGAATGGCCTTTATGCAAATTTGGTGAGAGAAGTTAGACTGCTGCTAGGTGCACCCAGCATTATTGCTGGTGCACCTAGTACTAACCACAAAAAGACAAAAATATCCCTTACGGATCAAGTTGATTCATAAGTTAATTTTTAAGACTTACAGATTAACTTGATCCGTAAGTCTTTTACGGATCAAGTTGATTCGTAAGTTGATTTTTAAGACTTATGGATCAAGTTGATCTGTAAATCTTTTACGGATCAAGTTGATTCGTAAGTTGATTTTTAAAACTTACGGATCAAGTTGATCTGTAAGTTTTTTACGGATCAACTTGATCTGTAAGTCTTAAAAATCAACTTACGGATCAATTTGATTCGTAAGGGAAGAAATTAACAGGAACAATTTTACCATTTTCAAAAAATATTGGGTGCACCAACAATAATGATGGCTGCACCTAGCAACACTCAAGAAGTTAAACAATGTAAAAGCCCATTAGGCTCAAGTGAACTCACGATCCAGATAGCAACCAGCAACAAGCAACCCCTATAGATCGTCTTCGTCTTGGTGGGTTGGAAAAAGGCAAGACAAAGAGGATGGAGAAGGTGAGAGAGATGCTGAGACTAACGCAGCAAGAATCGGTCGCTATGTCACGACTCAACTCTGTTCCTTCCCTCAGAGCCGGCGATAACTCCTCCTTCTACGAACACTTCATCCTCTCTGGCATCCGAGTTGACCGAGTCCAACCCGGTCTCGTCTCCTGCACTTTCAAAGTCCCCTCGCGCCTCGCTGTATCTTTCATTTCATATCACTTTACTTCAATTATTAGTGCATGTTTGATTATCTAAGGCTAAAGTAATTTTACTAACCGATCAAAATCTTTTATTTTTATCCCTCAGATTTGTATTGAAACATGTGCGTGCAACAACATTTCCGACTCCAAATTAAACATGCACTAATAATCTTAGTAATTGAAGTGAAATTGAATGTTCTTTGTGTTGTTACAGGACAGGAGTGGGAAGTTGGCGAGTGGAGCAATTGCGAATCTGGTGGACGAGGTTGGAGGTGCTGTCATCCATGAAGAGGGTCTCCCCATGAATGTTTCCGTTGACATGTCTATTTCTTTTCTCTCATCTGTGAGAGTTGGCGTAAGTTATTACCATATACTGTACTAACAATAACATCTTAATTAATGCCTATTTTGCTAAGTGAGAGGATAAGGTTGAAATTGATGATTGATGTTGTGCATCAAACCCTACTTTCACATCATTAATTTTTGTCTGTTGTATATAGGGGGATGGTAATTGATAATGACCTCATATCTACCCAGTCCAACATTAGTAGGCTAGTTAGTTACTATAGTGAATAGCATCAGGGAAGTTTATGAATTCATAATAAACTTTAGACCACATTAAGATTTATTAGATTGCGTATTGCATTTTATAGATAGATATGCTATCCAACTGTCCAATTAATTTCTGCCAAACTGTTCTTAGATGGACTCGGTTGCTCTACAGTTCAAAATGCAGTCTCAACCATTCAAAACATGTGTGAAAACTGAACAGATAAAAAATGAGACTTAAGATTGACCCTGTTCCATTATTAGAATGTCCCTTATCTGAAATAAGATTGTAAAAAGTGTTCTTTTCATCAATGCCTGTTGGTCTAAGTGACAAATAGCTGGTTCGCCTTGAGTTATATCTTGGGTTCGACTTTTGTGAACGAAAAAAAAATTGTCGCCAGAATAGCTTTGTCCTCTTAAATGGGTTCACCTGACTCGACTTAGATTACGCTGAGGATTTAAAAAAAGAAAAAAAAAAAAAAAGGAATTGTCCTTTTGTTAAGGTTCAGACTTAGTAATGCTAGGCAACATGTTTATTGTATGTATCCGTTCACTTGCCATTCCATGATTCCAACCACTTCTTATTATAAGACTTTTGCTTCAGATTTCATTAACATTTAACAACTGGGTTCTTTGCACTACAAATAACTACCCAACTTTCCTACTCTCTTTACGTATTTTAAATGTATTTGTGTTATACCTTATGGACATATTGATATTATGGTGCAGGATGAACTAGAAATTACTTCTAGGTTGTTAGGAAGGAAAGGAGGTTATTCTGGGACTATTGTTCTTCTTAAAAACAAAGCAACTGGAGAATTGATAGCGGAAGGTCGTCATTCACTATTTGGTAGACATAACAGCAAAATGTAATTCGATATGGTAGATAAGATGTGTATGAAATATATATGTAAATAAATGAAGGTTTTTTTGGGAAACTGACTTGGGTATGTGTCATTACTCGTTAATTAGATGAAGTTCTAATTGAGAGCATAATTTGAAGCATGTGCAAAAAAATCCTGCTTGGTTTATTCAGTTTGTGTGACCATTATTCCATTTCTTCTCATATACTATCAGTCTTCATTGCTAACTGAGACATCAAGTTTCAACATATTTTCCCTTGGCAACTGCCATGTTTTGCAGTTTGATTTCATCATGGCAAATAAGAATAACCAAAAAAGTGAGAATAGCATCACAGCAGCTATTTGATGTTTACCTTATATTTGTGTTCATAATTTTTAAAATTAGATCGTTCTTTGAACTAGTTGGTTCAAACTATTCTTGGATTGAATCAATAATAATTATAGAAAGATTTTTAAAATTGAATCGATCATTATTGAATTAAACTAGTAGTAGTTCAAAGTTTAATGGTGGTTCAATAAGTAATAGTTAAATTATATTATTTCAATTTTAAATATAATATATTAAACAATAATATTTATAATTTTGTGATATTAAAAATTAAATTTTACTTATAATCATAACTCAATATTCGAAATTAAATATGAAACTAAATCAAATGTCAGGATATTAGAGTTTAACATCACTAACATTAAATATTAGTTAGTGATGGAGTAATATATTATGTTGTAGAATCTTTAATACAGAGAGTTATCTACAAATCATTACTCCATTCATATTACTATTTTTTCATATAACTAATATGGTGATGGAGATCATTTTCAACACGGCATTTCAAATACTTTAAATAATGATAACTAATACTCTTATTGTTTCATCTCACTTCCTCTATTCTATCCATTTTTACAAATTTAAACATTTTAGAACTAAATTTAATCCTACTCTTAAATCGTAATCTTACATAGTAACCATGTAAGATATTTTACATTGCCAGTGTAGTCCTTTTCTATTTATATTTTAATATAGCCTTTAGTATCACAAAACAAGTATCAAAACCACGTACTCGTTACTACTCATATGATTCTTCTTTAAAATTACACTAAAACAATGTGCAAAAGACAAGGCGATTTGCGTAATTGTCAACCACCACACCAACCAAGCCGCGTCGTTCTTTTTAGTCACTGATAAGAACAAACTTCCACCGTCCGCGGCCATGGCAACGCTGTCTTCCGCCGTCACTCTCGCCGCTAAACCCCTCTCACTACCCCTAAACCACCGCGCCAGAGCGGCGGCGGCGTTCCACTCTCCCAAACCTCATCTCAAGAGAGCGGAATTCAAATTTTTTTCGAATGGCTCAGCTGCCTCTGTCCACTCCCTTACCCGCCGCCTCCGCGTTTCCTCCAACGACGCTCACTTCAATTCGGGTCCCGAGGAGAGCCAGCAACAACAGTCGTCGAGTTTTGCTGAGTTCATCACTTCCGAGAGAGTCAAAGTGGTGGCCATGCTGGCTCTTGCTCTCGCTCTATGCAACGCCGATCGCGTCGTCATGTCGGTGGCCATCGTGCCGCTGTCCCTCGCCAACGGGTGGAGCCGCGCCTTCGCCGGAATCGTTCAGGTTCTCGCACACCAAGTGTTTGATGAATTGACTCTGCTAAATTCCTGTTTTTAGCTGTTGGATTTTGTGAGTTTAATCGAGATGCAGTTTTTCTGTAAAAGTTATTACACTCTCAACTAATCAGAAATCATTTTTGGTGTAATTTTTAAGAGAAAATAAGTTATGCACCCGACTGTATTAGGTGGTTTTACACTTTTATTCAATCACAAATCACCCTATGATAAGCTTGTTGACTTTTATAATAACTATCTTAAAAATTATACTTACTTTGATTTCTAATTAGTTGACATTGTAAAACTACTTAACAATTTCTGTGCATGACCATTAAACATAATTTTTAATAGTTATAATAGAAGATAACAAACTTACCATATGAGAGTTTATAATTGGATCACAGCTTAAAACCTTTACAGTGCAAGTGCATGTATTGTTATTTATTCTGATTTTGGTGTTGTATGGTTTGTGGTAGTGCAGTCGTCTTTTCTGTGGGGGTATCTGGTTTCCCCTATAGCTGGAGGGGTATTGGTGGATCACTATGGTGGCAAAGTGGTCATGGCTTGGGGAGTGGCCTTGTGGTCACTTGCTACTTTTCTTACCCCTTGGGCCTCTCAGACCTCCCTCTTGGCTCTACTTGCTGTCCGTGCTTTGCTTGGCATTGCTGAAGGAGTTGCTCTTCCTTCCATGAATAACATGGTTGCCAGGTAAGGTGACTCTTTGTAAACTTGATTTTGGTTAAGATTGTGTATGTGTCTGAAGCAAAGTGATTTACGCTTGGAAACTTTTTTATCTCAAAAAACATGTTTGTAGTAAAACTTAGTATAAATTGCTTTACACAAACAATACATTGAACCAAACGTGAGCTTAACTCTCTTGAATACACCTCCATGAAACAAAAAAACCAATGCTGAAATATTAAGATTGCTGAAAGTCATGTTTAACCCTTGCAACCATGAGTTTGAATATGCCACTGTGAAACCAAATACAGCCTCTATGTTTCATGTTCTGAAAAATTTTCATTTTAAGATGTTATTATGTTTTGACTTATGAGTTTTTATTTTTTTGAGATGGGCTTTGATTATCACTATGGAATTGCTGGAGCGAAATAGGCTTGATATTTATAATGACTGGTTTTGGTTCTTCACTTTAGATGGTTTCCACAAACCGAACGATCAAGGGCTGTAGGAATCTCGATGGCTGGATTTCAGCTTGGATGTGCAATAGGGCTCACGCTTTCTCCCATTCTCATGTCGCAAGGTGGTATATTTGGTCCCTTTGTGATTTTTGGATTGTCTGGGTTTCTTTGGGTGTTGGTGTGGTTGTCTGCAACGTCAAGCACTCCTGATCGGAGTCCTCAGATATCAAAATATGAGCTGGAGTATATATCGAATAGAAGGCACAAGTCTTTTTCAGTGGAGACAGCTAAGCCCAAGAAAGTTAAAGTGATCCCTCCTTTCAGGCGCTTGCTTTCAAAGCGGCCAACATGGTCTCTAATCATTGCAAATTCCATGCACAGTTGGGTAAGGCCTCAGACTCCAGCATTTGTTTGATTTATGTTGCTGGTGTTCTTAATTGGAGCTGATAATTGTCATATTTGATAGCAAATTGTCATTTATTTTGCCCCAATTGGATTCACTTATCTTATTGCATGAGGTAATCCTCACCTTCGGTTCCCACTTCCCATCCAAGTCACCAAAAGAAAAATATAACAGAGGTTCCTTAAATGTGGCTCAGGAGTCCACATCATGCAGTGTTGTACTGTTGTTATTATCATTCATGCAAATTCTTATTTATTGCCCTTTTTTTTCTTATTTCACAGGGTTTTTTTACTGTTCTTTCTTGGATGCCCATATACTTCAGCTCAGTAAGATTTATCATATTTAGTTGTGATTGTCAAATTATAAAAATATTTAGAAATCAACACTTAGAACCATGTATAAATGGTTTTCCATTATAGGTGTACCGTGTGGATCTCAGGCATGCGGCATGGTTTAGTGCAGTTCCATGGGCTGTGATGGCTGTCACGGGTTACTTTGCTGGCTTGTGGTCGGATATGATGATACAAAGTGGTACAAGTGTCACTTTGACTCGTAAGATTATGCAGGTATGTTGTATTGCATATACTAGAAAAGAGAGGAGACATGTAAGATTTCACATTTTTCTATTCTATCCTATTGCTGGGTCCTATCAAAGCACTTGTTGATGTATAATGTATTTTTGAAGTCTTTGGTTTTGGATAGTGCTCAATGGTGTCATTTGATTCATGTAGTTGACCCCATTTAATGGGAAAAAGCTCTGATTGTCTTCTTCTTGTAGTTATCTTTATTTTCTCCACTCATCCCAGTTTGGATTTGGTTGTTCTCACTATATATTAGTTTAAATGTATAATACGCATTCTTCACTTTCACTGCAGTCCATTGGTTTTATTGGTCCTGGACTCTGCCTCATTGGCTTAGCAACAGCAAAAAACCCCTCAATAGGTTCTGCTTGGCTTACTTTAGCTTTTGGCCTGAAATCCTTCAGTCACTCTGGTTTTCTTGTGAACCTTCAGGTTTCTATTTTTAGCCATGTAAAAACATTTTTTTTTTGTTAGAAGTCTTCTGTCTCTAATATAATATTCATCTTCTTTGTTATCACAGGAGATTGCACCGCAGTATTCTGGTGTTTTACATGGTATGCTTTTATCTTGTGGGGATTCTACATGTTTTGGTGTTCCAAAATGCATTTAATAAGATTAGTAGCATATTGTCATCTGTAAATACATTTGAAATCATTTGGAGCCTGTATTATGTTATCTTTATATGTGATGTGTGGTAAAAGGTAAATTGGTAGCTATTATTTTTCCATATAGAATTGGGTAATTCCTTTAACTAGTGTAGGAATTAATTGAAGAAGCTCTCTTGTGCTATCTAACATTCAATGGACTTTTAGCATATATGGGAAAAATAGGGTGAGATATAAGTAAAAACTGCTAGGAGTTGAGAAAATACTTGTCTATGTACTTTACAATAAGATCTCTTATAATGAAGACCTCTTGATTTCTTTTTCTAGGAATATCAAATACTGCTGGAACATTGGCTGCTATATTTGGAACAGTTGGAGCTGGGCTTTTTGTTGAGCTAGTTGGTTCCTTCCCAGGATTTCTGTTGCTTACATCGCTCCTTTACTTCCTTGCTGCTATTTTCTATTGCCTATTCGCTACTGGAGAAAGAGTAAATTTTGACGATCCTGGTGAGCATAAATATACGTATATGCCTTTCAACTTGCAAATATATTTAGAACTTTTTCCTGGCTTACTAGTCTTGCTTTTGTGGATACTGTTATCCTTGGTGTTTTGTGTGTGGTCTTGCAAACACCACTAACCAAATGTATGGAGCATATTAAGTAAATCGTGTTATATTGCTAGAGAAACAAATATTTGAACTATAACATAAATGGTCAAGATTAAAATATAAACAGATGCGACCTTTTAGGTTACTTTTAATTTTTTTCATCTATGTAAACATATATGGTTAAGATTTGTTTTGCTCACTTAAAATAAACAAATCCTCTGTGTGTGGATATGTTCTCTAATTTCTGTATGTACGTTTATGTTTTACAGAATATTCTTTCGTATGTTAAAACTACTTTTTGTGTTTCTAATTTTGTTATAGTAAATGTTGGACTCCTATTAATTTGTAAATTGCTGATGAGATGTGTTTCAAACTCTCTTAACAGTTGTCTGAGAGTGCTGGAAACTACATACTGTACTGTACAGTTCAATTTCTTGTATATGAAAGGAGTTAAGGAGATAGCTGAAGAATGTCAGAGATGGCTATGTGTTCTAACTGTCATGCTTGTGAAGTGTAAAACAGAAACTAACCATCTACCTAGTGTAAAATCATTTATTGATGTATAGTTTTTTTGCTTTCCCATATGCATTGAGATAATGCATTTGGAGTTTTTAGGTTTTCTTGGGTTCCGAGAATGTATTTAAAAAAGAGAGAGAAAAAACTATACAGTAATAAGGTTTCTTTTCTGTTCTGTCCTTGCTGATCATGGATAGTGTATGATATGGCATTTTTACGTAATATATGCACGACCTGTTGTTCAAATGCCTAAGGGGTAAGACTGTTTCTGTTTGTCTAACTATTTCGGTAAAACTAGCAAAAGGGGCAACAATTTTTGTAAATTACCAAATGTGGGTAAATTTTAAATTAATACCCACAAAAGGACAAGTGGTAAGATATCTTATGACTTCTGAATACAAAGCCATCATGACTTCTTTTTTTAATTATGACTTTCAAGTCATAAATATTTTATTTTATTTTTGTATATTGTTTTATTT
Source organism: Glycine max (assembly GCF_000004515.6). Classification (NCBI taxonomy): domain Eukaryota; kingdom Viridiplantae; phylum Streptophyta; class Magnoliopsida; order Fabales; family Fabaceae; genus Glycine; species Glycine max. The sequence continues at coordinate 43,007,554 of NC_016089.4, read as the reverse complement.
AATATTTTGTATGTTTTTGTATGTTGTTTTATTTAATATTTTGTATATTATTTTATTTAATATTTTTTTACTAATGATAAGGATTATTAATTGTTTTATAAATTATAAAAATAATGAAAATAATATACTTAAATTTAAATAAAAATATTAAAATGTAGTAAGAAATGTGGAAAGATTAGTTACTAGTTGTATACAAGTTAATGGTTAATATTATTTTTACTTTTTAATTTTATGTTTGTATTTAATTTGTATTGTTCATTTAATATTAATTTATTATTTTGTTTTTATTTTAACAATTACTTTTATTACTTAATTATTTTTTTTGTTAATATTAAAATGATTTTATCAAATAAAATTAATTAATAATATTGTACAAAATTATTAATTTACTTAATGATATATGTAAAAATTAACTAAAAAATTTAAAAATAATTTAATATTATTTAATAAATTTTAAGTTAATATTATTTGTTAATATCAGTAAAAAATATTTAAAACATTTATAAGAAATTAAAATTAAAATTAATTTGAAATTGTTAAATAATTAATTATTTTTTATAAAAAATACAATTTTAAAGCCATAAATCATTTACGACTTCTAATGAAAAAATTTTAAAAATATTTACGACTTCAAAGTCATAATTAAAGAAATAAGAAATTACTTTTTTATGACTTTAGTAAAATACAAAAATAAAAATTATGAATTAATTTATGACTTTGTATTTAAAAGTGATGGACTATCCTAAGACTTAACCTTTGTGAGTATTAATTTAAAATTTATCCCTATTTGATAATTTATAAAAATTATTGTCCCTTTTTGGTAGTTTCACTTCTTTCACTTAGTTTATAGTTTATTTGATTAGTTTATAAGCTTGTTTTTTTTAATAAAAAAATATTTCAGTTTTAGATTTTCACCGTCTTCATTCCCTGTTAATATAATTTTTAAAATAAATATAAAAATTAATAATCTTATCATATTTTTGCATTGTTAATATATAATCTTTTTTCTTGTTAGTTTATGGTTGACATTTTTAGACACTACTCACATTATAACTTATTTTTCTATTTCGATCCTGAATATTTTAATAGAATTCTTCCTTTCCGCTCTAAATTGACGACAAACCCCCCACTTCCTTTTCAAAATTACTTTATCTTAAAAAATTTGAAATTAACTAAAAAACTTGAAAATATATTTTTATGTGTAAAATAAAAGAAAATATTTAAAAAATAATATCAACATATATTTTTTTATTTAAGTACTTAACAACTAATTTTATTAAATATTTTAATTTAATAAGCAATTTTATTATTTTTCAACGAGTTCGTGTCTAGATTAGTTGGAAAATTATTTTAATAATTGATTGTATGAAATAAGTTTTTGTTAAGAATTTTATAATTCCTAATTAATTAATTAATGTGGGCTACATATTACATTATAATATTTATATTAGTTATTTACATTTTTTATGTGCTCAATATAAGTGACATAATTAGAATATCAACAGAAAATTGATATGGCTTAATTAAAGAAAATCAGTTTAGTCCATTAGGGGATAATGAAAACCCTGATAGGTTTATAAACTGAGGCACGATTAAGGAAGGTTATCAAATCAATTATTCACAACAATTTTATGTTTATATATATTAGGTGAAAATTGATTTTAAGATAACTTATTTAATTTAGAATTTTTAAAATAATTATATTTTTATAGTAAAATTACATCATGGTTATGTAATTATTTGCTGTTGTTGGTTTTGTACTTAAAAATAATCGACTGTTTAGAATAATATGGGAAAATAAAACATTGTTTTTAGTTATACACTTTAAAATTTTCATACCATTGAAAAGTTGCTCATCATAATAGGTTTTTACAAAGAAAACGCGAAGAGGAAAAAAGAAATGAAAACGGGTGGAATATATTGTGAGAAATTAAATGTGCACATGTATTGTTCATATTTCGAAATTTAACCTATTGAGTTGATTTATAAAATATTATTTAAAAGTGTGCAAAAATAATAAAAAAATGTGATAAAAGATAATATTTATCACTCGATGATTATTTCAGGCTCTCACAACTTGGTAAATGAATACTAATTTATTCTTATATATATATATATATATATATATATATATATATATATATATATATATATATTTTAATCAAACTATCTTTCGAAACGTAAAAAAAAAAAAATTAATTCCTAAGATATTAAGATTCATCTAAAGAATTGATTTCTCTCAAAAGATGTTTTTTCATATTGAAGTCAGAGAGATTAAACGCATGACTTCATGCTTAAGGGATACTAATCATATTACATTATATTGGTTATTTTTAATTATATTTTGACCAGCATTTATAAAAAAAAAGAGTTTATTTTAACTTGATTTCACGTAACTTGATTTTATGTTTGGATTTGTTATTTGAAAAGCATATTACTAGTGAAATTTAGTATGAAAATTTACACCCAAAACAATAATCACTTAAATCATAGGCACAAAATCAATTTCTAAGTGAAAATAAACGTAAATATTTACCTGCAATTAGAACCCTGAAGGAATGTAGGTTATGGCTATAGTCTATAAGACCGCTGTTCAACTGTTTTTTTTAGATTTTTTTTTCATAAATACATTTTTTTTCTCTTATTTTTTTCGATCTATACTACTTTGCAGTTTAATTCTCAATATACATTATTTGGGTACAGTTTTATAGAGTCACCATACTTTATCTTGAAGTCATCTAGAATGATATTCATCCATAACACCTCACATACTTCGTTTGCCATGGCTGAAAATTCTAGTTATGCACTAAATTGATCAATTACATTTTATTTTACTCTGGTTATGATTAATCTTTTTTTCTTCCTTTCTAAATGACAATCCCTTCTTCCACTTCCTTTCAAATATTGGAGGACTTTATCATACTCATAACCTCAACCAATATTTATGGTGTGTTTGATAGAGAGAAGATAATAATACTCAAGAGAAATTTCTCTTTTATTTTTATCCTCTAAATCAAACACTCTCTAGATGAAAAAAAATTACTTTGATTGGGTTCAAGTTTTGGAAGTAATTATTTTCTTGGTTGATAATTCATTCATGTACTATTAAAATTCTATCCTTTTTTTTCCAAAAAATTATATTTATATAAGAAATAATAATTGATTTAACAAGAAAATTATATTTAATTCTGAACATATCTAAAATTTTCTTAAACCAATAATAATATTCTTGCAACTATCTGTGTTTTGAGAAAAAGAAATTCTATCCCTTTTTGGAAAGAAGCTGGCGGTCACGAGTCACGACGCACGGGTCCTTAGGCAAAAGAAAATCGCGATCCGTGGCTTCTTTCGGAAAACCAATCGAACCGTCGAAACATTTCCATCAATGTTCCACAACGCCCCAGACACCTCGCCACGGATCGCGCACACAAGCCGTCGATTAACAACCCCCCCCCCCCCCCCGCCCCCCCCGAACGGCCACGATGAAAGCAACAAACCTACTCTCGATTCATACCCCGCAGTCTTTCCCGCTCGAAATAAATACCCCATTCCCATCATCAAACTCAAAATCACAATCCCTAATTCCCCAAAATTTTCTCTGAAGAAGAAGCAACAATGTCTGGTCGCGGAAAGGGAGGCAAGGGTTTGGGAAAGGGTGGAGCGAAGAGGCATCGCAAGGTGCTCCGCGACAACATCCAGGGAATCACGAAACCCGCGATTCGGAGGCTAGCCAGAAGAGGCGGCGTGAAAAGAATCAGCGGCTTGATCTACGAGGAAACCAGGGGTGTGCTCAAGATCTTCCTCGAGAACGTCATTCGCGACGCCGTCACCTACACCGAGCACGCTAGGAGAAAGACCGTCACGGCCATGGACGTCGTTTACGCGCTCAAGAGGCAGGGAAGAACCCTCTACGGTTTCGGAGGCTGAGGGCTTGGGCTTTTTCTGGGCCTGGATTTGTTCTTCGCTGGGCTTTAAAATGTTGTTGGGAATTTGTGTTTTGTTTAATGGTTATGTATATTATCTTCTGCTCGGTAATGCAAGACTTACTCAAGTTTCTTCTATTATTCTAATTTCTACTAATAATTGCATCCTAGTTAGTGTGAATTTGAAGTAAATTTAGTGAATGACAAATGGTTATATGAATTTCGTGTGTTGAATACTTTCTATTTGGATTTTCGTTGTATGTGATAATTCGGCTACTGTGGATTAAGTTGAAGTTCAAGCTAAGCGTTCTTGGCATCTCATTTTGTGGCAGTTTTGGTTATAGTGAAATAAATGTCTATTTGGATGGATGCTAGTAAAATTGGTTTTCTTTAAAATTTATTTTGGAGTAATATTATTTATTTTTATATTACAATTTTAAATATAAAATTTTGAATCAATATACAAGTTATTTAAAGTTATTTTAATTGAAAATTAATTTAATTTTTTTTATAATATGAAATCAAACATGTAAAATTATATTCAAAATAAATGTTTAATCTGTCTTTTTTAGCAATTGGTTGTTTCCACTGGATTTTGAATAACATTGCTGTGACAAGTTAGGGACTCGGTTGTTCTACTTTTATGGGCCGTTTAAGGAGGAAAAAAAAAGACACCCTAAATAAAATTTGAACCAAATATTCTTCTTACCGTATTGGTGAAGATTCAAGTAATGGTTAACACTTAACATCATTATCATATACTTTCATCCAATTTTTTACCGTGTAGTATGAAAAGGAATATTCTAAATTTTTCTTGAAGATTATTGGATGTGATACACGATAACTGACACGCACATGCGCAATGAATTGTGATCCTGAGCTTCATTTCCAAGTTTGACTTGGGTGCCATACACAATAACTGATACTGACCCACACATTTATAGTGATATATGATATGGTCTTGGGAGTTTTCAACTGCAAAGTTCGCCTTGGCATATAAAAAAATCATTTTTGGTGTGAACTGTGGAGTATTTAATCAAATTATTATTTTTTTTATAAAAAAATCTGATTATTTTTAGTAAAGTTTCTTTTCTCAATCAAATTATTTTTATTTATAAAATTTGAATTCGAGACCTTATTTAATAAAATTTAACTCAATAACTTATTGGTTAAAATCAATAAAGTGTTAGAATGTAATTATAGATAGAGTGTAATTAACTATGTTTTATAAGTATTTAGATACTCATATTACATTAAAGTTTATATATTTCATGTAATATATGAATATCTAAATAGCTTTCCAATCTTCAATTATTTTAATTCCATAAATATGAAATTAACAGTGATGCTCATAAGAAGCCTAAGCCTATTCAGATAAGTTTAGTTTTGATTTAATCCATTTTCATCCTACCTGGATTGCATAGAAATAGGTGGTTTAAAACTTTACAAATTCGATGGAATACTCAAACGTCTTTCTTCCATAAGAAGACTTGAACGTGAAGTGTTGAAATCATCGTTTGTTTATAATTTGATTAATTGCACACATCAACAAATATTGCTTTTCTTTTAATGAATAAAAAAACACAATAGTAAATGTTTCAAAATAGGTATTAATAAAAATAGATCAAACTCGCAAATCTGAGTCGACACAAGTGGTTAAGGATTCAGAACAAATTTTCATTTTCTTCGTGAAATTGATAAATTTAAATATTTTAAATGTCATTTTTTTTATTTGGTGGTCAACCCTCCTTACAAAGATTCCCTGACGCCTAAGGATTAGTTATTTTGATGTTAAAAAAAATCCAAAAAAAATAGGTAAAGGATTATAATGTTTTAAAATCTGATGATATTTACATTTCGAAAATCTTCAACTATCTATTAAAAGATATTTTTGGTGAAAAAAAGTATTAATATAAAACTTTTTTCATTCTATTGAGTATTGAGGGAAAAATTGACAAAAAAAATTTAGTGTGTCTAATTGAAATTATAACTATGTTTTTTTGAAAAAACATTTAACTCATTAAGTCAAAAACAATCATAATCTCAAAAACTTGAAACAGTTGGAAAAATAAAGAGCTATGTGACTCATTGCCATAGGCCAAAAATCCCAGTAGGGGCTAAGGCCGGCCATGATGCTATTATCCAATTCAAGTGAGGTATTGACCTGGTATCACATGAAACAAAAGATAAAAGAAAAACAAAAAACTCATTGACTTAGTTTTTTTTTCTTCTTTGGGCTCATCCTTTGACGGGGTTGATTGATTGCTAGAATATTGGTATGGCTTTTGACTTTTCAAATGTTAACTTGAAAAGGCAAAACTACTACTGCTGGCAACTCATGTTCATTGGACTGATACAAAACGTGAATGAAGAAATGGTCTGAGACAAATAAATTATAAGGCAAGAAAACAACAAATGAGCAGAAAGCATATGAAGCCTTCCCCTTTATATTTTAAACACAAGAAATGATCTGGTCTTTGAATATCTTTGGCATCTCCAAATGAAGAAAACACCTCCCCCCAATTTGCATCAATCTAGCAAAAGTAGACAGAATGCTAATCTCCAACTTGTTGAAACAAACAATGATGCAAAGAGGCACAATTCTAAGACATTGAGATCTTTGAAGTATGCTGCCAAGAAATGTGTAGCTGTTTTTTCATTGATTATCTATGGCAAAAGAAAATCAGCCTCATATGTTGTTGGCAATGATGACAGGAAGAATACATCCAAAATTAGAGGGGTGGTATCATGTAAGTATGATGGAAAAAAAAATCTTTTGCTTTTTTGGGTGATTTGAAATGATTTTTTTTTTTTTTGGCTCATGGTCAAACCTTTATGCAAAGTGGGGGGTTTAGATCATGGGAAACTTTTGTAGCAAATGCAAAGTAACTTCAGCATGAGGTGGTGAATGCTTTTGTGGTGTTCTTGTAATGAGATTTTCTGAAACTGAGTAAGATGTGTTATACTTTGCAGCATCAACTGATTTATCATCTGAGAGTACCACCAAGAATTCATCAAAATGGAAGTTTTCTTACTCCTATGCATCATCCAGCACTGCAAGTGGACAACTTGGAATTGGCAACTTCTCCTTTGAAGAAATTTACAAGTCAACGGCAAAATTCTCTCCAGTTAATGAAATTGGGCAAGGTGGCTTTGGAACTGTCTACAAGGGAAAGCTTAATGATGGATCTATTGTCGCTGTGAAGCGTGCCAAGAAGGTATAGTTCATCTTTTGACTGCTTCCCTTCTCTATAGCTTGTTCAATTTGTGTTGAAGATGATGTGAAAGTGAGGCATATTCATCAGATACTATAATTTTTGCAAGCCTAGGCTACTAGATCGCCATCTTTTATGACTTTGTTTTTTCTTTTGTGCATTGGGGATTTATGTGTGACATGAGCCTAATGTAGTGATTTTTCTTGCAGGCTGTGATTCAGAATCACTTACATGAGTTCAAGAATGAAATATACACGTTGTCGCAAATTGAGCATCGGAATCTTGTGAGGTTGTATGGATATTTGGAGCATGGAGATGAGAAGATTATTGTTGTTGAATATGTTGGTAATGGTAACCTTCGAGAACATCTAGATGGTAAGTCCTGGTTTGTCAGTCTATCATGTGAAAAAGTGAATTATTTTGATTTTATACACAGCTGAATGAAATGTATGATCACAATGTGGTATCTTCCAAGTTTAGGAACAAGAGCTAATTTTACATAGCTCAAGGAATATGAGATGATAGTTGTAGGAAGAAAATGAAATATCAACAAGTCAATTTCAAGAAGCTGAAACACTTGGATCAACTAAACTGGAAAGGATATGCAGTGTGGATCCACAACTCAATTAGGAATACCTCTTTGCATCAATCATATATAATCTTTCATTCATATGTTCCCAGATTAGAAATTACCCCCTCTGAAGATTTAAGTAACATAAGATCTAACTTTTCTCTAGTATTCTTACATTCATAAGACTTCCAAGTCTTTTCATCTGAAACTTTTCTGAATGTTTAGCTTCACATTATGTTGTGTGTATATATATGTTAGTCATGTGTATAGCCTGGTCTTGGCTCAAGTGGTTGGGTGGGGTGTAGGCTCTTGATGTGCCAAAATAGATTCATGCAGTGTATATATTATCCAACAATGCAATACTCAGATGCAGTTGCTTAATAATATATTGCAGTGGTGACCTAAAAATAGTGGATTATTAATGCAGGTATTCGGGGAGAAGGACTAGAAATCGGGGAGCGTCTAGACATAGCAATTGATGTAGCTCATGCAATAACTTACCTTCATATGTACACGGGTATGTCCATAAAACTAAATTAGAAAGGAACAAATCTGTTGCAACATATTTGAATTCTGCATAATTGTGATGCATCTAATTGAACTTTCAGGGGAGGGTATTTTCAATATCTGTTCCAAGTAACCTTACTAAGTCTTGTATTGACAGATAATCCAATTATCCATAGAGACATCAAAGCATCGAACATCCTAATCACGGAGAACCTAAAGGCCAAAGTGGCAGATTTTGGTTTTGCTCGGTTGTCTGACGATCCTAATGCAACTCATATTTCAACTCAAGTTAAAGGAACAGCTGGATACATGGATCCTGAGTATCTTAGAACATACCAACTCACTGAAAAGAGTGATGTTTATTCCTTTGGTGTATTGCTTGTTGAAATGATGACAGGACGACATCCAATAGAACCAAAGAGACCAGTTGATGAGAGAGTGACAATCAGATGGGTATGTATATTAATTCTCCCATATTTCAACTCAGGAAATGAACACATCACTTTAGAGTAAGCTGTAATTGTTTCAGCTGTTTGTGAAACTCAACTAAATTTCAATCAAAATTCAGAAAGCATGAAGTGAATTTTTGACATCCAATTAAAAGTGTTTATGAGGAAAAATAGGAGAAGTAGGGAATTACAACCCGACTTAGTTTAACTGTTTGTAACAGAATTCTAACTAACTGATTATTGTTAGTTAATTCAGTAGTGTTAAGAATTAAATATTCAATATGTATAGTAGGAAAGGCATCTCATTGGTAAGCAAAGGGGTTGAAAGAGAGCCCAATCTGTCACCATCTTGGTACAAAACTGGGGATTAGGTTTTCCTGAATAATACTGCATCTTTTTGTTCTTATTGATCCAACTCTTCGTCAATTTTGTGCGGTGTCCAAGTTTTTCTAAGCATGAACATTTACATATTGCATAATTCAAGGAAGGCCATACACAGGCTGATTTACATTTAGTTCCTTGTAAGATGTAGTAGTAGTATAACTGACCTAATCAATGTACATTGGTCCATTAACATTTTTAACTTATATTTTATGTGTTCAGCGAATAAATTCCTAGATATAGAAAATAAATCTGCCTGCAACAGAAGTCAAATTCAGTTTCTCTCTGCTAAAAGAAAAGTTGTACGGAAGATATGATATATAAGCCTTTTTGCCGAATCAAGTGTCAAAATTAGATCCATACAGTTTTCCTTGCTAAATAGAGTCAGCTTTCATCATGGCTCTTCAGTGATTTGGTTAATTATGTGAGAGAAAAAATGGTTATGCAGATAGTAAATTAATCCAATGCATAGCTTACTTTGTCCCTTGTATCATATAATGATAATGATATGGCAATGAAACTGGTAGAGGATAAACTCCACAGAATGGTTGAATAGATTAAACATTAAAAAACATAATTTGCATGTATGCAGGCAATGAAGATGCTGAAACAAGGGGATGCTGTATTTGCCATGGACCCTAGGCTGAGAAGAAATTCAGCCTCCATCAAGGCAGTAAAGCAGGTTCTCAAGCTAGCTCTCCAATGCATTGCGCCTTCGAAACAATCACGTCCGCCTATGAAGAATTGTGCAGAGGTTCTGTGGGACATCCGCAAAAGTTTTAGAGATGAAGCCAATTCTGATCATGCTCCCCTTCCTTCTCACCATTCTGCAAACTTTCCTCAAAGAGAAAAGAATACGTTTGGTATGGAAGAAGATGACAGCTATAAATTTGTCTCTGTACCTAATCATATTCGTTCATAAAATTTTGTTCATTGTTTGTTCAGATTGTCAACACCTTATCAGTTTTGGTGTATGCCAGATTGGCGGCAATATAATTGTAGTTTTGGTGCCCTTGTGATACAGTAAATTCTATTGATTTGTATTAGGTCTTTGAGTGATGAAAATAGTTTTAAATAGTATAATGAAATTTATATTATATGCAGAAGTCTGACTACAAGGGAGGAAAGGTAGCTGAAACGAAGAATAGTACAGGCTAAATTGGATAAACTCAAAAAAAAAGAAAACAGAACAAAAGAAAACTTTCTTAATCCTATTGACAATCTGCTAGAAGTTCTTGTTGTGGCATAGGATCCTGTTCTCCAGTCTACCATATTTGAGAAAGATATGGATGGAGATTATGTAAAGGCAGTTTTATAAATTTTATTTGTAAATAAAACTCAGACATTGATCAAAGAAGTAAAGGACATAATACTCATAATTATTAGTAGGCTAAGTTTTTGTCACATATACCTGCTTTGTCCCCACTTGCTGTTATATAACACCGGAAAAGAAAAACAAGAAATGGTACCAAAATCAAAGTGTGGTAACATGCAACATAATTGAAGTTTTTATTAAGTGCTTTCACCAAAGTGCCAAACTGCAACCTTTGTCCGTTGTTGCTGCTTTCAATTGAATTTTTCAAGCCAAAAATATCTGTCCCTTTCCTCACATGGTTCTTGCTTGCCTCTCTCTCTCTCTCTCTCTCCTCTTTAGTGTTTTTGTCACTTCATTCTCCACTCTTGTCTTACATTCTCCCTTTGTGGTCCAGCATAGCTAGAAATATATTCTTTCCTCTTTTAACATGCTTGAACAATCAACACCCAATTTTCTCTCTGGTTATTCTCTCTTTTCTGTCTTGTCTATTTCTTCAATTTTTGGGTTTAATAATAACACTGCTTGAAATTGTAACTGGTAATACTCTCCAATTGATGCTTTCTGTTAACGATAATTTTGAATGACAGTAAAAAGTTTATTATTGTGAACAACTTTGATTAGTAGGTAATTGTGTGTGTGTGAGAGAGTGATGATTTGAGTGCTATAGGGCATATTTTTAATGTTGGATAATATATGATATCAAGGTGCCTGTTGTGATTCATAAGACAATATCTACCATTCTACATAAAGAAAGGGTGTATAAAACAAATTGTCACATAAACTACAAAATTTTTCAAATTCAGAAAATAGTTTGTTCTTCCCTCTAAAGTGATGCTGTTACTGTAATTTGACAATGATCATATCATCAAATGAAAGAAACATATCTTCATTTCGACAAATTTAACCGCATGATGCTCATATGAAATCCGGTATGTGATGAAATTGCAGAGAAGGTAATTGGAAAGTATGTGGAGTTCAGCTGGTTTAATAATGTTTGCAATGAAAGACAGATATGACATTGCCACCAATCGACTACACTTGTTGCATACATCCTTCTTGACAGAGAACAATAGAACATTAGAAACCATTGTTCATTAACACATACTTGGGTCGGCTGAAAATTGTGATATTCATTGCTATCAACTCTTATGTCAATGGCTCACAAAAATGAAAAAAGTTCATGAACCATAGAATAGCATTAAAATAGTTTTTTTTTTTTTTCTTTTCAAAAAGAATCTCCCTGCAAATATGAATCATTGTATCCTGATTTCAAACAACCAGGTCCACCAATTACTTTGCATAAGCAACATTGGCTTCACAATAGAATTAATACATCCACAAGCATAAAAAAAAAAATACAACTAACTTTACAATCTTGCTACTCTTTGGCCTCAACTATCATACACTTGCTCTTTCTTCTCTATTACTCAATTTTGTAGGCATAGAGAACGAGGCAGAATTCAAAAGTAGCAATATTCATAGTTGAAAAATATCCAACACTGCCATCATCACTCTCACAACCCTCCACAGCACTACCTTCTTTCTCACTCTCAGCTTCTGGAGGCCCTGGCTTGAAGATGAAAAGGCCAGGCCCTGAGCCTGATCCACTAAACAACCAATCATGCACATCCCAAAACACTTGCACAGGTTGCTTGTTAACCATCACTGTTTGGTTCCCCCTAAACTTCCACTGCAAGTTCTTGACATGAATCAGCACAATTCCATCTATGCTAATCCACATCTCAGGGTCACTAGGACCCCCAGTTAAGCTGTCCACAACAATCTCATTGTCTTTTCTCTTCTCATCGAACCGTGCCTTCGTAGAGAAACTTTTCTTGGCGAACACGTTTTCTTTCTTGACCAACAACATGGCATCAACAAGGGCAGGTCTTGATTTTGTTCTCTTGTAAGCCTTCTTCTTGTAGTCTCCCAACAACAACACAACCTCTTCATCAGAGACTAAGGCCACGTAGTAATCGCTGCTCGGCTCAGGGGAGCCGGCGAATTTAGCCGACCGGAGATCCCAATAGAGCTCAACCTGGTTGCCATCAACCTCAAAGGTTTTGTACCCTTTTTTGCTCCAAAAGTGCCACGGCTTCACGTCAATCTTGCAGCTATATTGCACCTCACCTCCTACACTATCAACTGTGACATGCAAGGAATGGTTCATGAGATGTTTGCACCACAAAATCGATACATTCCGCCAAAAGCCCACAACATTGGCTTGGTAGAAACATGTCACGGTGCTTTGTGCAACTTTGCTAGGCAAAGGCTCCTCTGTGGTCTTCTCAGGTATAATAGGTGTTGGCACTGGTTGTGCTCTTAGGGAACGATGGAATTGCATCATGTTCGCTCAAATTTCGAAAAGAAATCAAATTTTATCCCCCCCTTTTGTGGCATCAAATGAAAGAAAGCAAAATTTTCATGTTGGTATCTGATTTCATACGTGGTCCTCTCACCTTGGATTGTTATGTGGGCATATGAATGGAACTATGGATGACCCTTTGGAGAAGCAATGGCATATTAGTTTAAGGATTCAACGCTATATATCAAATCAAACATTAAAAAAGGAAGAGAAAGTAGGTGCTATGACTGATGATGTTAATGAGGTTAATTTGACAGCAATGTGAACCCGAAATGGTGATGGTGCTGTCATTAATTGTAAGGAAAAGTTTTTGGGCAGAGAAAGAGAAAAAGGGAAGAGAGAGTTTTTGTTTTGTTCCTTTGGAGAAAAAGTCTCCATCTAGAGGCTAGAAACAAGATGTGCCCGAAAGACAAGGGACAGAAGGAATGTCCTTTCTATTGAACCATGTTTTTTACAAAAGTTTCTTCCAACTGTTACCACCAGGTGGGGACAAAAATGGAAGGTTAGTTAATCATAATCATACTTGGTTAGACGGCTAATCAACCTACTTTTATCTATCTTTCCTACTACTTTTGTCAAAAGATTTATTTTTTCTATTTACTAAAAAATAATATTATTTAATTACAATTAGGAAAGAAGATAAGCTTTAATTATGATTAATCATAATATTAAATATTGTTCTCGTAATTGACTTAAAAATCCTAATTATCGTAATTACTAAAAATATTTAATGATAAGTTATGATTATCAAATATCGAGTTAACTCAGTAATTCTTACAAGTTTACGAGTCTATTTTCCTATACGAGTTGGCGGACTCTTTTTGAGTAAATTTTTTTTAGTAAACTCTAGGTAAATTTTATAAACTCTAAGTAAACTCGTTAGACTACCGAGTTTACCATCGAGTCAACTAGTTAGCAAGTTAAGAAAATTAGACCAAAATGTAAGTCATTTTTATTATTTTCTGTCTATTTAGCATTCAACATACCTTCATTTAGCAATTAGCATATTATTTTAAAATACAAAATTCTCACATTTAATAATATCAAACTTTTGTTCTCTAATAACATCAAACCCTCTATGAGAATTATATACTACTATTATAACCTCTACAAGTTATTATCCAGTAGTTATGTGTTATTCCTAGACTTCATTATTTAAATATTTTAAACTTCATGATATACTGTTTTGTTTTACTATATTGTTGAAATATTTAATTAGTATGTTATTTATAGATATTTTGTTATTATTTTTATATGAAATAGACTTTTACGAGTTCACGAGTCGAGTCTATAGAACTCTAACGAGTTTAAGTAAATTCTTGAATTTGATAATCTTCTAATCCTAATACTATAAAATGTAATTGAATATATAATTTAAAATATAACTTTTGTAAAATTATAAATACAAAATCTGAGGCTGAATCATTACATAATGATAAATAATGTAGTTAATTTTACATTTCCGTATGTAATCTTACGTATATGAAGTGTAATTTTCAGAAGTTAATAATTATAACTTTGACATATCAAATGTAATTTTTTTATGGTTTAAATATGTTTATAAAAATATGACGTTTTAAATTTATGTATAATTTACTTTAAAAATAGTCTCAGTTAAATTGAAACTAGCTCATTATTTATTATTATTTTCTTTTTAATTCCATCTTCTCCAGCTCCAGCGCCACGAAACACGCCGTGGTTCAGGAGCAGCACATCGATGGGCCCGCATTGTCCACCGCGCGCTTCACCGTCTCGAAGTCCCGCACGTCCGCCGCCACCTCGATCCCCGTGGAGAGGCGGATCGCGTTGCGCGCCTCCTCCAGCTTCTCCGGCGACCGCGCAAGAATGGAGACGTGCGTGCCCGTGATGAACACGTGGCGGTTCTTGATCGGGATCTTCACGGGAGAAGGAGAAAGAGAACGAAGAAGGCGAAGTTCGCGTCCGCCATTGGTGACGATGCACCTTTGAAACTGTACCAAGTGAACTAAAATATATTATAACCGAATGGTGCTTCGAAAATGGATAGCATTTTCTTAACTTACCCCTTAGTTTGACGTGGCAGCATCCAATTTGTTCAACTCGACTATTCTTTTGGTTGCACAATCATCGATACATCACGCTTCTCTTTCTCTCCACTTTTTAATTCAACTGTATGAACTCACTTTTTTTCCAAGAGGGAACGTTTTTCAAATCCCAACATGCTTTTTTTTAAAATTTTATTAGTTAATAAAATATAATAATTAATTTTTAAAAAAATAATGAAATAGTTTCAATTTGGTTAATTGATATTAAGTTTGATGATATCACACTATATATGTTACTTCCTCATTTAATAGAATCATATCAATGATAAATCTTATATTGAAACATATTTTTTTTTCAATTAGACAAAAAGTAAAATTTAGATAATAACTTGAAAATAATTTTTATGAACAAAATATTTTAAGTTTTTTTTATTAGTTAGTCTGAAGATATTTTCTAACATGTTAAAAGTTATATCATGTCACTTTAAGTTCATGTGGTTAAATTCACGAATCTCTTTAGTTTGGGAAAATCTATGCATATGTATTAATTTAAATTTACAAATCTTTTGTTTGCTACACATGAAAAATATAAAGAAAAAAACTAAATTAAAAAAGAAATGGAAGATATTTTGTATTTTTCTTTTTCTTTTTACAAGTAATTTTTTTATTTTTTATTTTCCTTTCAACCTAATAAAAAATATAATTATTTGTATTTCCTTTTTTGATGTTTTTTTGTCATTATGACATTTGTTCAGGTATTTATTTTTGTCAAGACTAATTTCTAGTAAAGAATCTGACTAACTATTCATCTGTAGGAAAATCTTTCTTTTTAACAAATTATATTTTACAAAGGCTCAAACAAATTCAATTATTTTCCTTAGAGAAACAAATCCAATACTATTCAAACAATAAATAACTAAAGGATGTTAAGTTCATAGGTTAAAATCTCGGTACGACCACTGGGTGAAAAGTAAAAACTAAAAGAAATACAAAGAAAAGAGAAGGAAAAAAAGAAACTAACTGAAAAAACAAGGAAGTAAATAGTGAGCAGTTCCTACTGCATCGCATGGAAGATGCGAGGAAGCTAGCAAAAACCAAACAGTAATGATCTTGACATGATCCCCACTTTGCCAAGCTACCAGCTACATAATTCCCCTCTCTCAAGGTATGCTGGAAAATGAGAAACCAATCTTTAGCAATGAATTGTGTTTGAATTTGTGAACTTATACTGCCCACCTGCTGCTTGATAAAAAGACTAAAGCAGAATTTTAGAACTTATATCTGCAATTGCATAGTGTATCATGTCACCTTTGAACAAGAAAAACATAGCAAGCAAAATAACCAATCTCCATCATCTTAGGCAGCTCCATGCACAACTAGTCCTCCACTCCCAGCACCACCACAACCACTGGGTGGCACTTCTCCTTACCCAATGCACGCACCTCCTTGCACCCTCAAACTACACCTCCCACATTTTTCGTGCAGCGACATATCCTAATGTACATGTCTTCACCTGCATGCTCAAATATTACTCCCAAATTGGTGCTACCACACAAGTAGTAGTTTCTCTCTTTAAACATATGCAATACTATAATGACATTAAGCCTTATACATCGTTTTACCCAGTCTTGATAAAATCTGCTGGAAAGGCAGGCATGTTACTTCATGCTTATCTACTGAAATTGGGACATAGTCACGATCATCATGTTCGAAATGCAATTATGGGTATCTATGCCAAGTATGGATGTATTGAGCTTGCCAGGAAACTATTTGATGAAATGCCTGATAGGACTGCTGCAGATTGGAATGTCATAATCTCTGGATACTGGAAGTGCGGGAACGAAAAGGAAGCAACTAGACTTTTTTGCATGATGGGAGAGTCGGAAAAGAATGTTATTACTTGGACCACCATGGTTACTGGACATGCGAAGATGAGGAATTTGGAGACTGCGAGGATGTATTTTGATGAGATGCCAGAAAGAAGAGTGGCATCTTGGAATGCAATGCTATCAGGATATGCTCAAAGTGGAGCGGCACAAGAGACTGTAAGATTGTTCGATGACATGCTAAGCTCTGGAAATGAACCAGATGAAACAACATGGGTAACTGTCCTGTCATCTTGCTCGTCTCTTGGTGATCCTTGCCTTGCCGAGTCAATTGTCAGAAAGCTGGACCGAATGAACTTTCGTTCAAATTATTTTGTCAAGACAGCTCTGCTTGATATGCATGCAAAGTGCGGAAACCTTGAGGTAGCTCAGAAGATTTTTGAGCAATTGGGTGTGTATAAGAATTCTGTCACTTGGAATGCCATGATTTCTGCTTATGCTAGAGTAGGTGATTTATCTTTGGCAAGAGACCTTTTTAATAAGATGCCAGAAAGGAATACTGTCTCCTGGAATTCAATGATTGCTGGCTATGCTCAAAATGGCGAGTCATTAAAGGCAATCCAGCTGTTCAAGGAAATGATCTCTAGTAAAGATTCAAAACCAGATGAGGTGACTATGGTGAGTGTTTTTTCTGCATGTGGGCACCTTGGAAGACTAGGTTTAGGCAATTGGGCTGTCAGCATCCTCCATGAAAATCACATCAAGCTTAGCATCTCAGGATACAATTCTTTGATTTTCATGTACTTGAGATGTGGGAGTATGGAAGATGCTAGAATAACATTTCAAGAAATGGCAACCAAAGATTTAGTTTCCTATAACACATTGATTTCCGGGCTAGCAGCCCATGGGCATGGAACTGAAAGCATCAAGCTAATGTCAAAAATGAAAGAAGATGGTATTGGACCAGACCGCATAACATATATCGGTGTGTTAACTGCATGCAGTCATGCAGGATTATTGGAAGAGGGTTGGAAAGTTTTTGAATCAATCAAAGTCCCTGATGTAGACCACTATGCATGTATGATTGACATGCTAGGTCGAGTTGGTAAATTAGAAGAAGCTGTGAAATTGATTCAGAGCATGCCAATGGAGCCCCATGCTGGAATTTATGGATCTCTTTTAAATGCTACCAGCATCCATAAACAAGTTGAACTTGGGGAACTTGCTGCAGCTAAACTGTTCAAGGTTGAACCACATAATTCAGGCAATTACGTGTTGCTTTCTAACATATATGCTTTGGCTGGTAGGTGGAAAGATGTTGACAAAGTTAGGGATAAAATGAGAAAACAGGGAGTGAAAAAAACGACTGCCATGAGCTGGGTAGAGCATAACTCATAAGTTCATTGTGGAAAACCGCCCACATGAAAAGTCAGATATCTATAATCTACTAGCACATCTCAAGGTTAAATTGAGGAGGGCAGGATATGTAATTGATAAAATCTGGGTACTGAGGATGTTGAATAAGAAGAAAAGATCAGTAATAAGAGAATGGGAAAGTTTAAGGATGTGTCCAGACCACCATAAAAGCATCAAGGTGATATCAAGTTACAAGGAAGAAAGATAATTGTCTAGGATGATACCAGATTTCACTGCCTCAGCTAGGCCATGTTGTTCTTGCAAAGATTACTTGTAAGTTGGAGTAAGTCTATGTTTTGAAAATAAGACTAGACCAGCTTATTTGAATTTGCAGAATTGCAATTATATGTTTATTATGTTTTATGAATTTTTATGCATATCTAGATATGTATCTTGCACTATCATATCATATAAATGTTTTGGATAATTGAATGGCCGTATTGGATACGTATCATATCTCATACATGTAATGTATTTGTGCATCATAGGCCATAAATTTTGGGAAATCGTAACCATACTAGGTGTGATGGACATTCTAACAATGGAACAGTCAATGAATTTGCATCTTGCCAGGAATGAGTTCTTTATGTCAATTATTATATAGTTTTGATATAGATGTTTTATTTGTAGAAGCCATGACTATTCCTAAGTAGTTTCTCTTCAACTGCGTTTTTTGGCTAAATCACTTTTAAATTTTTTGATTGATTTATAAGTCATTTGGTAAATGACTATTACGGTATTATGCATTTGAAACTGATTTGGTTTCATTCTGCCTATATGTTGTCTCTTGGTCAAAACTGTATTTTGGTTTCACAGAACTTTCAGCTTTCCTGATTTATTGGTAGCTTGAACTCAAAGCAGGAACAACTGACCTTGCTTGATACTTTCTAGGGCTGATGACAAATGAAAATAAATTAAAATGTCCCAGTCTGTATTATACATATTTTTGGTTAGGCTACTATTGTAATTTTAACTACAGTCTTACTCAGTTCCATATTTCAAAGTACCAAGATGTTCCTTCTTTCATGGGTGTTGACTGTTATCTCAAATTTGGGTCCATGGGGTTTGATGATAAGTGAAATGAAATGATGAGTGGTTTGCAAAGGATAAGAATATTGCCCTATTTACATGGATAATGGCATATCGATGTGTTTGCAAAAGTACAATAGCCTTGTAGCTTACATACATTGATTGTTACATGTTAACTACAAGGCCATTATATATATGATTCTTCCAACTTTTATCTTTTTACTGAAATGAGTTCCACAATCTTTAGCTTTCTTTATTATTGTCTCGTCTAATTACTTAGTCTCTCATGATGAATCTGCAGTTGTTCTGTCCTGGGAAATAAAGTTTCTGGAATATGTGAAGATGGATAATCCATATGATGGTGAAGACTTCATCATGGATGAAGTGGACTAGAACTTGAGAACTACAAGGAACTTTTTGGGATGGCTCTAATCGTGAGGGTGTGTTTGATTTAGAAGATGAAAATAAAAAAGATAAAAGTAATTTTTTTTTAATTAAAGTAGAGTGTAAGAGGTATGAAACCCACACAATTTTTTTTTTATTTCATTCCTCTCCCCCTCAACCAAACACACCCTGGATCACTCTGAAGAGCTTTTTCACAATGGTGGAATTGATTGCTTATTTGAGACAAAGGACTTGTCTGCTAGTGATGGTGATTCCCAATGTCAGGGTGCTGTTGCCGCTGAGGAACTCAAATCTCACCATCCTTTCCTGTGATTAGATTGTTTTTTCTATTATTGTTATTGGAGCATCATCTGTTATATTCCATATAATAAAGCCATGGTTTTTTGTTGTTGAGCTGTGCATCTCTGAATTTTTATGTGATTAATTTTTTTTCATTTTTCAATGATCCTTTAGCCTGTTCACTTGTGTGTAGTATTTATTGTTATCACCCTGCTGATCTGGTGATAATGAATATCTTAATTTGTACGTTAGAACGATTTATATATAAGGCCTATACCTCAATCCCAACAGGATTTTCACTACCTAAATTTCTTTAAAATGCTATATTAAAACTTCGTCTTGAATAGTAAAAAAGGGGTTAAAAAATTTGTCCCAAAATAAAAAATGATGATTGTTTTGAAAGAATTAACTTGACTCAAATTTAAAAGATTAAAGACCCAAATAAATCTTTAAAATAAGATACCAGACCAAAAAAAAGTATAATTTAGCTTTTTGAAAATAGCACATACTCATATAAGTATGTTGGGTTTAGTTTATATTAAACTAGTTGAAAGAGAAACATTTTATGTCTTTTATCTTTATTTTTAAAGAAAAACAGTTGAAGAAAGTAGTGATATCAATTTTTATTAGGAGAAATAATAACTATTATATTTTAAAAGTTTACGAAGAAAATGAAAATGGTTATATAAATTGAAGGATAATTTAGAAATAAGAAATGTATATCTCCAAATAGAGTAATTGTTTTTATTAATAGTTATAGATAAATATGTTTTTTCTAATTTTTAAGAAGTTTTAAAAAAAAATATTTATTTATTTTTAAATAAATTTCAAATAAACATAAACATGGATCAAATTTATAAATAAACACGTACCATTACTAGTGTTATATTTATAATTATATAATGAAAACTAAACAAATATAAGATGACATTGACATCTGTCTGTGTAGCGTAGTTTTATTGATTTTTAAGATTTTTTAATAATATGATTTTCTTTTCATTTTTGTCTGATATTGATAAGGACAGAAGTGTGCACTGGTTTTGCAGTGTGCAGCTTGGTTTATTTTTCATCGACTTCAGTACAGGCTAGAAAGTGAAAGTGACTCTTCATATGACAATTTTTTTAGACGGTAAACCTCCTGCATTTGTTTGGTATTTTTTTTTTCTAATTTTAAAATTTCCTCATTTGTTCCTAATATTTATTTTGTGATTACAGCCCTTACAATAGAGGTAACAAAAATCCGGTACTCGATTCAATTCAAGTCATTTTGACGTGGGTCACTAACTATAGAAGGTCAGATGAAAAAGTCTTAATTTAATTTACACTTTTAAAATGAAACTCAGGTCCTATAAAAGTTATATTTTAGGACTTTGACAGATTTTTGCTAAAAAGACTCATATTTAATTTGAACTTAAAATTTAAAGTTTAAATTCTACATTTTATTAGATAGGTTCAAGCCATTCTAGTTTACCCAATTCATTTTTGTTATTTATATCCTTCTTGTTAGTCCGATTCATTTTCTTTTACGTACAAAGTATTTATCAATTCTATCAATGATTAATTTTTATTAAAAAATTGACTAATCATTTTATTAAAGTCTCTTTTTTTAATTATATTTTTTTGTTCACCTTATTTAAACTTAAGACTTTGTTTAAAAATATTTAAATTCAGTTATATTTAGTTACTAAAGAGAGAATTTTCTGTAGATGAAGATCTAGATAGATATTATGATCCATGAAATTAAATTAGTTGGTATATTAATTTGTAGTTACTTTTGTGTGGCGATAGTGCAATGGGATAGGCTTTGTTTGTGAAGGACAGTGAGTGATGTGACGAATGATTTTTGTAGGGTGGGGCATGTCCTGTAGATACCCTTCTATATCAGACATATGATCCAACTAATGGATCAGTATTTGCCCAAATAATTAAGGACTCAAGCTCAAGAGTGTAGTAGTGTCACTGTGATTGAGAAAACTCAAATGGGCAATGTATTCATGTTGAATTCAACAATTATTATTAGGCTTGTTGTGTAGGTTTATTTCCAAGCCTTGCAATCCAAGAATATTAATTTATCGATAACACGTTTTAATGTATGTTATCATATAATAAATTTAATGTTTATGCACTCCAAGCATATTAATTTATCAACACCTTTTATTATATAATGAATTTATTAATATTTATGTACTAATAATATAAAGCAGTTTTATATTATCAAACAATCTTTCATCAATAAATTACTTTAAAATAATTATTTTAAAATTAATAAATTTATCATACATAATAAATTGCAATTAAATTATTATATAAAAAAATTTAAACTATCAATGCATAATCATTTCCTCTTATATAATAGATCTCTTTTGGTGCATTAATTTAACATAGAATAGATCTATATATTGATTATTGATTATGATTATTTTCTAGAACTGGTGGTTTAGGTGTAATTTTCACGCATGTTGCTAGTTAAGTCAGCTGCAGACTGTTAGGTGATGTTTGTCAAATTTTGAAAAACAGTTTGGGCCCTCTTGTAGTTTAGTTTAGACCATCTTTTTTAAAGAAAAAAATCTTAGATTATTAGTATGTCAGCCAATCATGCGCAGAATTTTCAGTGCACTTTTGGTCAGCATGTTTTTTACAACACACTTTCACAGTTTCACTTTTCACGTATGCATGCTAATGGTATTTTATGACTGGTTTGTAATGTGTGTTTTTTTTTTTTTTAATTTTATAAGAGGTTTGTAACTTATTTTATCAGTTGTACTTTTGTTGTTTTATTCCTTACAATTATGTTTTTGTTGTTTTATTCCTTACAATTATGTAAATGTGATTTTAAAGGGTTGATAATGACTTAATTAGTTATGCCAATTTATTTGATTATTTATCAAATAAAAATTGATTTTGACAGTAATATAAAAATAAATTAAAAAAGATTAAGAAACCAAACAATAAAAGATTTGTTTGGTATAATTGGGATTTAACATTACATGCAAAATGAACGGCACATAAATTTTACATTTGACTTGGATGATTTTTAACTAAAAATCAAACTAAATTACATTGTGAACATTCTCATTGGAGGCTTTGAATTTTGTCCTTTTTCATGAGGTCACCTAAATTTGTCATTGGAACTTGATTCTACTTGTTGAAATATTTAGAGGGTTTTTGTGACTCACCTAAACCCCTATCATCATCGTATTGAATCCACCATGGTCTCAACCACAACATTTAATCATGTTGCTGGTGAGTGAGATTAAGGGCATATGAAAGGTGCGAGTAATGTGCTAGAGAGAGATGAACTTCATTTGTGTGGACTATTTTTTGTATTTTTTTTGTTAGATTAATATGTGTAAAAAAAATAAAAAAATATTTTTTACATGTGTTTTTCCTTATTGTTTGTAAGCTAAGCTCATATTAGAATATATGATTAGTTAGCTAAGAAGTTTTTGTTGCATATGCTTAATCCATTGATATCTCCTAATAGGAGCATGTGTAATTCATTTTGATACTTTTTTATCAATCAATACAATGAAATATTCTATGAAAGTCATATTTTATTTTGTGTCTTAGGAGCTTAGGCCTTATTAAGTTGGGATCACTTTCATTTTTTTTTTTTCAAAATTTGTGTAGTCATTTCTTTTAAATTGAAAAAAAATATTAATGACCAAATAATTTCTATTTTATTTCTAAGTTTTACTATAAGGCACCTTTTAAAAATTTGACATTGAATTTTAATTTGAAAGCATCTTTTAAAAAAAAAAATCCACCAAACATAACAGTAATTTGATTAGAAAGTAGTCAAACATCATAAATACTATTGAATCCGCTCATTCATTTATTTGGGGCAGAAACGTGATTTTCAGCTTCAATCAGAACAAGTTCATGGTTGACTGTGCCCTGCGTTAATGTTCAGCTCGTAGTACTACACTAATACCCTTCTCAAAGGTTAAACTACAACTTTTGACAAAAAAAGAAAAAAACGATGTTGACTGTATGTATAGTTTGAAAATTATGATTTATACGTGTATAGAAACCACGTCAATTTATCCTTTAAAAAAATCACATTGTTTTTTTTTTACATTTTGGTATAGATTAATCTGTCAGTGGCACTAGAAAATGTTCTTAGTACAGCAAGAAAAAAAATTAAAAGATTAATTTTTGCTTTTATTTCATATTCGTATAAAGCACCTTTTTCTTTTTTCTTTTTTCGGGCTATTAAGTATCTTTCCATTCCTTAAAAGTTAATCTCTTAAAAGCAGAGTTGAAAATTAGGATTTATATGGAAAATATAATTTTTAAAAAATCATTTGCTTAATTTTACTTTTTTTTATTATAAAAAATCAATTTTCAGTATCATTGTAAAATGTTTTTAGTTCGCCAATAAAATATTAGAATTGACTTTTTAATTTTATATTTTTATGATGTATTTTTTCCTTTTTCTTTACGGGCTATAAAGCTTTTTTTTTCTTCATTTCTTAAGCGTGAAGCTAATTTTTATTTGGGTGTCTAGTTACTCGACGTTAAGTATTAGGTATTTTTTTCAAAAGTAAAATTCAACTTCTTAAGCTACGTATAGAGTTTGCTCACATTATCTCCAAGCTATACAACTTGTTTTCATGATTAATAATTGATTAACCAACTTTCGGTTGGATTAAAAATTCGGTGACCTAATTTTTTTTTTGTCAACTAGTTGAACATGTTTAAAAAATATTATGAATTGGATAAAGTTTAAGAAGATAAGTAAATTTAAAATTAATTAAAACAAAGAACTTGATATATTTATTATTAAACTAATATGTTAGCCTATTTTAAATTAATTTAGCTAATTTTAAGCCGCTGATTGAGTAGAGAATGATAAATCCACATCTAGCGAATTCTAAATTCAAATTCCCCCCTTCAATACAAAGAAAATGTAAGTTTTAGGTAATCTTTAAATTCAAAGACTTTAAATTGAGGTGTTATTAAAGGGATCATTGATTAGGTTGAGGCAAGCACAAGTAATTTTTAGATCTAAATTATCTAATATGATCAAAATAGTTGAATCCGATTAATTTTGGAATAATTTTAGTTGGCAATGTGGGTTGTAAGGTTTATTATTAAAATAATTAGGAAATGAAAAAAGATAAGAAAAAAACAAAAAATTTAACCTAAAAAATCTATAAATTATTCAATATGGGATTATTAAACCCAATACTTGACTTAATTTAATCGAGTTAATGAAAATTTAACCTAAAAAATCTGCGAACTCAACCAAACCCCATTGTTGTTGTCTTTAGGTCAACTCAAGTTGGGTTGGTCCGTTTCAGATATACCATGATTAGCCTTAGGTGATATTTCTTTATCCTAAATTTTCTTTCACAAAAAGAAAAAATAATTTAGCTTTTGTTTGATTAATATTTTTCCGAACCGACAAACTGGTCCCTTTAGCTA
Source organism: Glycine max (assembly GCF_000004515.6). Taxonomy (NCBI): domain Eukaryota; kingdom Viridiplantae; phylum Streptophyta; class Magnoliopsida; order Fabales; family Fabaceae; genus Glycine; species Glycine max. The sequence continues at coordinate 42,982,419 of NC_016089.4, read as the reverse complement.
GATGCTAGTTTGAATTATTCATGCAAATATTAAACAAAGTTTTTTTTTTTTTTTTAAGAAACAAGGCAATAGTTGAGAGAGCTTCCTAATGGCGATATATTTGATTGATAGTTTCATAATCATACACATTAATTAGAATGCGTCAAAAACTTTTCGAATAATTTGTATTGATTTTTACCAAATAAATTTAATTTAAAATAATAATATAAATACAACAAATATAATGTCTTTTTCTCCATTATTTTCTTTAATATAATTTGGAAGTAATATTGAAGTTGCGTCATAGTAGTACTTTGTTAGCGCCCTTGCATTATACTTATACTTCCATAGTCCACTCCATTCCAAGTTTACTTTTATGTAAAAAAAAAAGGAGTTAATTTACTTAATTACACAGTTGAATATGAAAATCAATATATCGCCCACAAATTTATGTACATATTTTCAATAAAATAATATATGTTAATAATTATTTTAAGATGCTAATTAAAAAAATATCTAAATTTTGATAAAAAAACTAAAAATATTATTGCACATAATTATTTAATATTATTTTAAAGCTATTAAAAATTTAATTGAAACATATATATATACTTCTTAATGAACATACTTAAAATATGATTTAAATAGAATCTTTTATTTATAGTTAATTAATTTAAAATTATAATTGTTTTGCATTAATCACCTATCTTAATTAAACTCTTAAATTTATCCTAAACATATTCCATATGTCTTATAACAAGTGTTTTCTTAAGTTTATTTGTACAAATCAGGAAAGAGTAAGACAATTTTGTTGATTTGATTTTTTCATTGGAAACAATATAACACGACAACATTCTAAAAACTATTATTAAGGACATAAATAAATAAGAGTAATTAATATTATATTAAAAAAATAAAAAAAAATATTTTTCTTCTTATACCAATACTTATAAAGAAATGAAAAAAAATATTTTTTATCGGTAAAAATAAAAAATAAGTATCAACAAATCTATAATCAGTTGCGCATTATATTTAACCTATCCAGATAGAAAAAAATTTATGATTAATTAATGATGTGCATAACAATTATAAATCTTTAAAATTTGCAATAATTAACAGGTCATTGATGTAAGAATACGAAATAGAAAGGAGGGCACCCACAAAACAAATCCACAGAAACCCATAAAAGCTCAGTGTGGAAAGGCATCAGAAAAAGCGAACCAGATTGTGAAAAAAGTGTCACAAAATAACCACTTATCTGTCCACCTCACCCAACATGTGACGCACTTTTTAGCAAAAAGTTCATCCTCTGTACGACAACTAATAATGCTTTTTTAGCATTTAACACAATAAAATATGCCAGCACACCCAAAAGGTAGGTGAGAGAAAAGTTCATGTTATTTTGCAAACAAAATATCAGCAAAATAGTGTCACTTTGGTGGTAAAAGTTTACATGGGTTGAAGAGATATTTTTTTAGTCTAGAAATTTAAAATTTGAATTCTAATTTTCATATGAAATAAATTATATTGGGATTGAAATATTGATCTTATAATTTCTTGACAACTATTAATTATGACTTTTAAAATAGATTACTATGTACTAATATTTTGATAAGAAGAAAAAATAATTATTTTAGTAACAGTTTATTTTTATGGAGTGGACCAATAAAAAAAGGTGGTGTGGCCTAGTAAGCTTTTGCTTTCACTAGGGGAAAAAGACATGGCCCCACTTGCCATTGCATACCAAGTGTTTTTTTACTCTTTTGTTTTGCACTTTTTATTATCAATCTAACACTTTTTTCCCTTCTTCCCATTGCTCATGTCACATTCCCTACAATATTGCATTATTCTCACACTCACACCTACACCAACCCTCACCATCATATCTGATCTAAAATCTGCCTATTCCTATCTATCTGAACAGAGCAGAGGAGAGAGAGAAACACACAGTCACACACACAACACAAAACACAAAAGGGTCTCTGATTGTTCTCTTGAAAAGTCCAGCTTCCACCACCACCACCTCTCTAGGGTTCCTTTGCTTTCAATGTTTGCATAAAAATATCATTTCTATATTGTTTTTCTGAAAAAAAGCAACAGAGGCCTTTTCCTTACCGATCTTGTCCTCTCTCTGTCTTTCTTGCCATATGGTAATTTTCTTGCCTTCTGCTCATCTCTCTTCTCCCTCCTCCCTGCTGTATCTTTCGTACAAATACTACATGTCTTCTTTTTTGTTTTTTTAATATTAAAAAAAGTGTTTTTTTTCCCTTCTTTTTGAAAGTTCATGTTTTTCTGGGGGTGAAGACTTTTCTGGGAGGTTCAGATAAGGAAAAGTTGAGAATTTTGATAAAGGGGTAATTGGATTTGATTAGATTTGTTGTTGTTTTATCTGCTTCATCTTTTGTTCTCTTCTGTGGGTTTATGTGATGATGTGTTTGGAGATGTTTCTGACTTTCTTGTTTGTTGAGAGTTGATCTGTTTTTCTCAATTAATTCGTATTAAATTTGAGTTAAATTTTTGTTTAGTGAATTTTCTACTACGATTCTTTTATGATGGAAATGCATTTTTTTTAAAACAGAAAATAGATGTCTGGTTGGTTCCTTTGCCTGAAAAATGATAATTCAGTTGTTTAATTTTTTTTACTCTTATTTTCCAAATCTAAACTCGTATTTTCCTTGTGAAATTCTTCTCAAAGTATTGTCATGAACTAATGATGTCATAATTATTTATAATTTAATTTAAACTTATCTTTTATCATTCTTCTTTAGATAGAATAGTGTGCTGTTTTGTGTAGTTTCTTCTTGCTGTGACATAGTTTTGTGAGTTTGGTTGTCAAACAATTTGTTTAACTTTTTTTACTTTTTTTTCTTCTTCTTTCAGTTGGCTCTCTAATCTACACTGTTTGATCTTGGCTGCATGTTTTCAATTCATACTGTTTCATTCCATGTCGATAAATTACTAGTCATGGGCTCATGGCATGACATCTATACATTGTTCATAGTTTGCATTAGAATTCCCTTTTCATTTCTCTTTTATCTGGTCTTCAATCTTCATATTACTAAGTAGGTATAAATTCTTATCAAAATGCTTACTTTTATCATCTCTTTGCCTCAGCTGAGTTTGCTGAACTGAATTGAATTGTAGCTTCCTTCATCACATTCTCCAACATCTTGTAAGTTCTACGACAAAGCTCGGTTCAGTTTCAACAACTTAAGATAAGAAGGAACTTCTTTTGTAGTTTGTGGTGACATAATTAATAACTTGGAATTGTTCATTTAGATTCAGGAATAAAAGAAGAGGCAGTTTAAAGATGGGTTACTTATGTGATTTTTGTGGAGACCAGAGGTCCTTGGTGTACTGCCGCTCTGATTCCGCGTGCTTATGTTTGTCATGCGATCGAAATGTTCATTCTGCCAATGCACTTTCTAGGCGTCATTCGAGAACCCTTGTATGCGAGAGATGCAATTCACAACCTGCATTTGTGAGGTCTGTTGAAGAGAAAATTTCACTTTGTCAGAACTGTGATTGGTTGGGTCATGGTACCTCACCGTCTTCTTCGATGCACAAGAGGCAATCAATCAATTGCTACTCTGGCTGCCCTTCAGCGGCAGAATTTTCTTCAATATGGTCCTTTTTCTTAGACATCCCTTCTTTGGGTGAAGCATGTGAGCAGGAACTAGGTTTGATGAGCATTAATGAGAACATTCCTCCAGAAGGGCAGAATGTGTCTGGTTCAACTGAAGTGACTGATCTACCCAGCAAGGGTAAATCTTGGGCTGGCACACCTTCAATACCTGAGTCAAGCTCAGAACCTCGTATTCTGGACCAGCCGCCTGGACCTGCCAATGAATGTGTGCCCAAGGTATAGCCTCATGTTTTCATTTTTGTCCCAAATTTGTAACTATACTGGGTTTGATGGGCATTCTAGCAACTGCAGTCTGAACAAAATTGCAAGGTTGCAAGGAATGAATTCTGTGTAAATTTGTTTGATGGTTTGTTTTTTCCCCTTATAGAAGCAGCAGAATAATAGCAAAAACCTATGAAGCAGAGTACTTTGTTTTGCTTCACATATCCGTATCCGATGCTCTTGGATACTTTACCGATACGTATCTTTGAAGTATCAAACCCTTAAAAAAGTTGTGAAAATCCAATACAGTTACATATGAAACAATAGAAGCATTGTCCCTTGATAAACCAAAAATAGAAATTGTCCTCTTTATGGATAATTTTAAGAAAGTAATGAGATTGATACTATTCCTATTATGATAACAATAATTTATAATTTTATTTTGTTTTTTGTAATGTCCAAGAATTATGTTCTAATTTGAATTTGCAGAATTGCAATTATATATTTATTATGTTTTATGAATTTGTATACATGTCTAGAAATTTATCTTACACATATTGTATCATATATATTTAGAATAATAGTCTGGCCATATCAGATACAAATATGTATCGTATCTGTTATATGTAACCTATCTATGCATCACAGGCAAAACTATTGGACAATCATAACCATACTAGGTTTGATGGAGATGGACATTCTAACAATAATGAAACAGTCTATGAAATTGCATGCTTGCAAGGAATGAGTTTTTTTTTGTCAATTATTATATGGTTTTGATATAGATGCTTTATTTGTAAAAGCCATGACATTAATAGCAAAATTATCTGGTAACCATTCCTGAGTAGTTTCTCATCAACTGGCTTTTTTTTGGCTAATTCATTTTTATATATTGTGGTTGATTTATAATTCATTTTCTAAATGACTATTACAGCATTCAAAATTGATTTGCTTTGATTCTGCCTGTATGTTGTTTCTTGGTCAAAACTATATTTTGGTTTCATAGAACCTTCACCTTTCATGGTTTATTGGTAGCTTGAACTCCTCAAAAAAACCTTGCTTAATACTTTCTATCTTTTAGATACCTTCAGCACATGTAACAGTAGTCAATTTAGTTGGAAAAGTTTTTATTTGGTCTTGGGGGAACTGATACATAAATTTGGTTAGGCTACTGTTGTAATTGTATCTACAGTCTTATTCAGCTCCACATTTCAAAGTACCAAGATGTTCTCTCTTTCATAGGTATTGACTGTTATCTCAAATTTTGGTCCGTGGGTTTTGATGATAAGTGAAAAGAAATGATGAGTGGTTTGCAAAGGATATGAATATTGTCCTTGTAGCTTATTTACATGGATAATTGCACCTTATCTACAAGGGTTGGGTATTTGTATACTTTCTCTATTCACTACTCCTAATCAGTTTAACATTTTGACCTATGCAACTTGATGACAGTATATGGCAATGGCATAACAATGTGCTTGCAAAAACACAATATCCTTATAGCTTACATGTTAACTACAAGGCCATTATATATGATTCTGCCAACTTTTATCTTTTTAGTGAAATAAGTTACACAATCATTAGCTTTCTATATTATTGTTTCATCTAATTACCAAGTTAATCTCTCATGATGAATCTGCAGTTGTACTGTCCTGGGAAGAAAGCTTCTGGAATATGTGAAGATGATGATCTATATGATGATTTCATCATGGATGAAGTTGATCTAGAACTTGAGAACTATGAGGAACTTTTTGGGATGGCTCTCAGTCACTCTGAAGAGCTTTTTGAAAATGGTGGAATTAATAGCTTATTTGAGGCAAAGGACATGTCTGCTAGTGCTGGTGATTCCCATTGTCAGGGTGCTGTTGCTGCTGAGGTACTCAAATTGCACCATTCTTTCTTGTGATAAGATTGATTTTTCTATTATTATTATTATTGGAGCATCATCTGTTATATTTCATATAACTGAGCCATGTTTTTGGTTGTTGAGATTTGCATCTATGAATTTTAATGTGATTAAATCTTCCACTTTACAATGATCTTTTAGCCTGTTCCCTCGTGTCCCTTGTTATCTCCCTGATGATCTGGTGATAATGAATATCTTAATTTGTATGATAGAACGAAACAGTTTATATATATGGCCTACACCTCAATCCCAACTGGATTTTCCCACTACCTAAATTTCTTTTAATGCTATATCTAATACTTTCCTAGTTGAGAAGGCCCAAGCTTTATTATCTTAATGATTTGAAGTGGAAGGAAGACGGTGAGGTCGGCTTCATGGATCACATGATGTCATTCGACCCGGTTAGAGATAAAATCTTCAGAGATATTATTTATCATGAGATTCCTCTTTACTGTCTCCAATGTCCTTCTTTTTTGGGTAGAATATATCAGTGTGTTTCGATTCCTTAAATCTCTTCTATTTATTTGAAGGCTTACTTATATTTTGTTCTCCCACTTATGGGACATACATTTAAGTTTGAGTAATGGAATTTCTTTTCTTTTGTGGGATCTGAGTTAAATGGTTTTGCATCATATCTAAACTTTTCTTTCTATTTTCTAGGGATCGTCTGCTGGGTTGGTCAATCCTATCCAACCAGCATGCAGCAATGCAGCATCTGCAGATTCAGTGATGAGTACAAAAACTGAACCAATTGTTTGTTTTACGGCAAGGCAATCTCAATCAAACATTTCCTTTTCTGGTGTTACCAAAGATAGTGCTGGTGACTATCAAGACTGTGGTGCTTCTTCAATGCTTCTCATGGGAGAACCTCCCTGGTGTCCTCCTTGCCCTGAGAGTTCTCTGCATTCTGCTAACCGAAGCAATGCTGTCATGCGCTACAAGGAAAAAAAGAAGACCCGGAAGTAAGTTAATTGTGATGATTCTGTTTATATAGCTATTGGTGTTGGTTCCATATTATGTTATTTCTTTGTTGACATGAAAATAGTGGGCGGCCACAATCCACTATCTTTGTTCTGGTCTCAACAAGGGACTATTAACTTGACTATTAATCTTATAACAATAATAGCAACCAAGCCTTATCCTATTAGGTGAAGCCTCTATACAGGAACAGCTTGAAAGAGGGAGGGGAATCCTCAATTTTTCATTTTTTTAAAGTTGTATATGTAGATTGTAGCTTTTTATATAGATTATAAAAAATCTTTGGCCTTGTATCCCAGTGTCCCACTGCCACTAATACAATTATGCATAAAGTTTTATCCACTTTTGCCCTCCTAGATGTTTTCTGGACCTGTCCTTGTCTCTATTGATCATCTCTCAGGTGACCAAACTACCTCAGCCAAGTTTTACCATCTTGTCCTCAATAGGTGATGGTCTGACTTTCTCAGTTTCATTTGTTCCTAAACCTTTATTGTATTTCCGCTCGTCCAACTGAACATCCTCATTGTGTAGTACACATTATTTTTTGGCTCTTGTTGGCACCTCATACCCCTAACACTCATTACCATAGAGCATTGATTTTATCATCTCATTGACCAACTTGATAAGCCTAACTCAGCCCCACAAAACTGCCTTGTGAGGTGAGAACTGTCCAAGCTTTATAAGCTCTATTTAAGCCATATTTCTAGTCGATGTGGAACTAAACCACCACCCTTGAGGTTGAAAATTTGCAATTAAGGCAGCTCTTAAAGAGGTCGCAACTAAGGCAGGCGAGGGGTGACCACAATTAAGGTGACTTTCGACTCCCCCCACTAACAAAAAACTAACAATTACCAAGTAACATTTGCTGATTAAAAAAAACAATTAAGGCGGCTTTTGAACACTCCTTCTCATGCCCAGGGCTACTGGCCTGGAGCAATGCAAATGTAGGTGGCCCAACAATGGATCTAGGATTAGTTTTCATACCATCTTAAAATTTAGGTTGAGGCCTAATTCAACCTCACAAAACCGGCTTGTAAGGTGACTATTTTAAGCCATATCTATAGTTGATGTGGAACTAAACCACCACCCTTGAGGCTGCAATTAAGGAAGCTTGCAAATAGGCCGCAACTAAGGTGGGCTAGGGGTGACCATAATTAAGATGACTTTCCAACTGATTTCAACCAATAAAATCCCACTAGTTATGCAAACGGTTGTTGTTTCCATGCTCCAACTTTAGTGCATTTGTGTATATATGTGCCACGCTTGATGTGGTGTTAGATTAATGAATAGAATGAATGCATAATATGCTATCATTGAACGCAATATGATCTTCCAATTAAGGATATCCTGTCATAAGTTTCTTTAGTTTGGGTTGCTATCTTTGTTGCTGAGCAATATAACTACTTACTAATTATTTATTGGATATGATTTATTTCTAAATTTTAAAACTTATTTGCTCCGTTTGTGATTTAACATCAATTGTGGTTATCTTATTAGGTTCGAGAAGAAAGTAAGATATGCCTCTCGCAAGGCTAGGGCTGATGTCAGAAAGCGTGTGAAGGGCCGATTTGTCAAAGCTGGTGATGTCTATGACTATGACCCTTTGAACCAAACCAGAAGCTACTGAGTGTACAACTTTTAACCATGTTCTGTAAAAAGGAAAGAATCACTCTATAGTTGCAAAAGAAAAGTAACTCTTACCTGAAAAAATGGATGAAATTTGATGCATTCTTTCTCCATGCAATGACAAGCTGTCTGATTTTATGACAGGGGCATAAATTTTCTTCACGGGGAAGAAGGTTGTAAGCAGGCCCTTGTCCAATGAAATTGACAGTGTAAAAGCTCAGGAGCAAAGATTGTGTGTCCTTCACTGCAATGGACATTCTCAGTTGCAATTTCAGCCGACATGACAGCATCATCACAAACTGCCCCCCTTCAGGCAATGTGTCATGAATTTTGGTTGCCCTTCTGTTTAACTTGGCAAAATCCTGCTTCTTAATACTAATCTAATGCAAAATTCTTTTTTAAGCCCTTTGGCCTTGATCTTGCTCATAGTTTGTCATATTTTATGTCAACTCCTCACTGATCCCGAGTCACATGTACAAGTGTGCCTATGATGGCATGATAAGTGGCTCAATTTGATAAGTTCTAGACAATCTTCTACACTGTTGTAGGAATATTTTGTCCCTCTCTCTTTTGCCATGTATAGTGCAGAATATACATAAATGCAGTTAGAGGTGTAATGACCCAACAGTTCCTTAGGTATGACAAATTGTAAATTTGAAGGTTATTTATGTATAGAATAGGATGCTGCTATTGCTATTTATTTTGATGACACAACATTCTATATTTTTGGACATGTATCCATAAAAGTTTTGTTTGTATTTTATTTGATTTGATTGCCATGGATACACTTCAATTGCATGGCATATTTACTTCAATTGTAATTGTGAGTCACTTCTAAGAAAAAGAAACCCTATTACTGAAGAACATTGTGCATTGTGTATAAGAAATCGATGAGTAAAAGATGTTTTGTGTGTAAGTTTCTTGAGTTTTTTTTTTCAACTTCATTCAATTTTTGTTATCATTTTTATAATCTGTATTATTTCTCTAACGTATTCTGAGATAAATGTTTCTCCTCATTTTTTTTTTATCAAAAAAGTTATACACAAACCATATATGGATTTGTTTGGGTAGCTTTTTTTCTTCCTCGACCATTAAAACTACATTGATGCAATTTGTTAGGGCCTGATTAATTTGAGAAGACATTTCCAATTTTGTATTTATAAATATTAAAAAAATGTTACTTTAACTTTTCACTTTTAATGAAAACATGATTTGTTGTATTTTTTTTCTTACACATTTAAAAACCGGGAAGGAAATGAAAATAGGATTCTTTATAATTATTTGTGAAATATATATATATATATATATTAAATCAAGTAGATCCTATTTTAACTTTTCCATAGTGTTAGGTTCAAAGTTAACAACATTATGTGTTATTTTATGGCTCTACATCCATTGGCATTACCAGCAAGTATTTTGTAGTTGATATCAGTTTAGATTTACAAATACTTTTTAAATTAGATTAAATGTTAAAATACAAGTTAAAAATACTAAAGTTATAAGATATACACAGTTAATTTTAATATGATTTTTAATAAATTAAAATTATAAGGAAAAAACATATCTATTTTTTTATAGGGATTTAAATGAGCAGTTAAAATTAAATAAAATAGAAAAAATCTCAATGAGTGAATAATATTTTCAGAAGGAAAAATTAAATATAAATAATAGATTGTAATTTCTTAAATATGAAAATGTTAAATAATAATGAAATTACATATATATTTTAAAAATACGAAAATATGTTTTAACTTTTAATAATAACAATTTTAATTATTGCATGAAAATAGATTAATCACGCTAGAAATTTTTGTTGGAATACAACTTATTTTATAAAACTATCCAATACATTGTGTGAAACGGGACATCAAATTCTCTCATAGGTATTTTTGTATGCAGCATTACACTAACCTAAAGAGTATATTTGGACAAACAAAAGGAAACAGGAAAGTTTTTCTTTTTATAAAGCATTATTTTACTAAGCAATGTCCTAAATTAAAAACAAGTATATTAAAAGTAACAAACATTAAATGAAGGAGGAATATTTATTATTTTCTGAGTAAAATACTCTCGTTAGGAATTTAGAAATATTTATTATTTTCTGAGTAACATTATAAAATATTTAACGAGGAATATTAAATACTCTTTAATATTAAAGTACCAGTTTAAAATATATTTTTTTTAAAAAAAAAACTGTACTCACATATCCAGTGAAAAAGCTAAAACTCAATTTTTAAATAAAAAGTTATGTGAGAAACTTTAATGCCACGAAAATATTATTTCAATAAAAGTAATTCTACGTCACCATATGGCTATAAGATTATCATAATCATAGAAACAACCAAAAAAAATTCTTATTATATATTCATTCATAATGTATTGATAAATGGGATTAAGTCTAAAAAAAGACTAATCTCTCCTAATATAATAAATTAAGATTAAAGTTAACATTCAACGCATGAATTAATTAAAAGTGTTCTAAATTAATTAAAAATAAGTTTAATTTTAAAAAAATAATAAATAAGGTTCAATTTTTTATTAAAAATGTATTTATTTACATTAATATTCGATGTTATCTCAAACAAAAATATCTCTAAAAAATAATATCTATAAAAAATAAAATAAAAAGTTTTTTTTTTTTTTTACAGAGAGAACACATTTCTTATTAAAAATATTTCGGTTTATGAGCGATAATTTTTTTTATCCAAATATTTGATGTAACAACGCATTCAATATTAAGGCTTGATACCATAGTTAAGCTAGAAAAACTCTTTCCTAGCTAGTTTATGTGCTTGATGATAGAAAAATAAAAAGATTCATAATGTATTGTACAGTATGTTAATGTCACCAATAAAAAATTATGGTGCTGTAAGCATAAATTCAGGCTGTAAATAAGGATAAAGTATAAAAATCCAAAATTGGAAACATGGCATGGAACACTATCAATTCTTTCAGGTTTAAAATTAATATTCAGTGAACTTTATCCTCAACTCCGGTAAGATGATTAATTTATCCAACATAAATTATGAGTGCATCAATCGGTTCTTGTGACTTATATGTCCCTTTCTCATTTTTTTATTTATTTCATAACTATTTTACCATTATATTATGAGTTTATTTTGATAAAACAAAAAACATGTTAACCATGGTTAAAGAATGCTTGTGAGGAAAGAGGGTAAGGTGTAACCATGGTTAAAGGTACTGTGGATTGTTGCCAATAATGAATCCCTGAGATGGTGGGGTTCTTCTCCTATCTATAACGCAAAGAGAGAACAAATTACGATTTTCCATCATTCCAGAACCGTAATCTCCAAACCCCACTTCGTAAGTCTCATCAAAATGCCTTCGTTTTCAGGTTTCTTCTTTTGGTCATCTAGGAATTTTGTGTTTATGTTCAAAATTGCTAGATCGTGTGTTGGGGTTGGGGTGGTGTTCTGTGGACATGTAAAGTTCTGAATTTTATTTTTCCTCTTCCTTTTTTTTGTTAAAAATATTTTTTGATTTTGATAAAAAAAAATATCATCTTGAAGATTTGGTATGTGCTAGATCTCGTTGATGATGATGAATAAACCACTCAAATGCTTGTTATTTAATTATGTTTCCTCAACTTTCAATCGAGAAATTTTGGCAGCAAATCGCATGCTACCTTGGATTTTAACTTGTCTGTTCACATATTGATTTGATTTTTTTTTCTAAATCATGATTATGGGGTTGATGAATCTATCCCAATTTTTTCTGAGTAGCTTGTCTTTCCCTTGAGAAAAGAGACAATTATATGTGTGTGTGTGTGTGTGTGTTTCACATGGATTTTTTTTTGGTATGAAAAACTTGTGAAATCAAATATTATATTAGCTATATAGTCAAGATTTAAGCCTAGTATGTTTGTTCTTTCAATCTACTATTATTGATTGTTCACCATCTTATTCATCAATCATTCTCTTTAATTCTAGTTGAGTTTTTGATGTTCTAATCTTTCCTTTAATTTCTTTACAGGTCAGATATTAAAGAAGAAACCAACAGAGTTTCCATTCTCGGTATCTCTTCTCTGATCAGGTTGACAACTTGACATAGCAATCCTGCTTTCTTGGTTCCCCATTTCCATGTTTGTGGATTCTTCCTGATTCAAAGGCAATCCATTGTGTCTTCTTAGCTCAGTTTTGAGCTTCAAAAGTTACAACTTGCAACACAAATTTTTATCTGTAACTTTGGTAATCCTAAAGGACTCAGCATTGATCAAAATGGGCCTTTCAAGTCTCCCAGCACCATCTGAAGGAGTATTATGTGTCCTTCTGGTGAACACTGTATTGTCAATTTCAATATTCAAAGGCATTGTTAGGACAATCCTACACATTGTTGGCATCCATCTTTCATCATCATCCTCCACTTCACCCTCTTCACCGGATCCCTCGCTAACCGCACCTGAGTCATTTGAATTCCATCTTAGTCCCTCTGAGAGTTACATTGAAGAGTTCAGAAGCCGGACGCCAACACTTCGGTTCGACAGTGTGTGCTGCTGTAAACAACCTGAGCATGACTGCTCTGTATGCCTCACTCAGTTTGAACCGGAATCGGAGATAAACCGCTTATCGTGCGGCCATCTCTTCCACAAAGTGTGCTTAGAGAAGTGGCTGGACTACTGGAACATTACATGCCCTCTTTGCAGGACTCCCTTGATGCCTGAAGATGACACACCTTGCTTTCAGTAAGCAAAAACAAGGGAGCATGGCAATAAGAGAGAGTTTCATGTACAGTGTAGTGTACATATTCTTGAGGGTTTTTGATGTTCATGCATCTGAGTTCTGCCACCTTTATAAGTTTTTAACCTTTTTCCTTTTATGGTCTGAGTTTGTGGAGGATTTTGTTTTTCCCTTTTTCTGTCTGTGCTCTTTAGCACACATGAGGGGTATACTTTTTGCTTGCATGTTATGTTTGTTCACAATGCCCACCTGGTTTAGACCTCCTTAAATTCTATATTTGGGCATTTTGATCCTAATTTGGAAGCATGGATTGTAGAATCCATTTGTTTTGCCTTTCAAACTCTCATCACCATGTGTATATATAGTGTATGTGTGTAAATAGCTGTGGTCGGCAATAAAATTCAGTCATCACTAAACAATACAAACCTCTAAGCCTTTTTTATTTTATTTTTTTTACCATTATATTAGTTGAAAAATGTGACTAATTTTCATCGGAGACCTTAAGCTTACACAACACAATGTGAATATTTTTTTCTTCCAACATGATTCATTTCATTTCCAAGGATCAATCCGGATTTGAACTTTGGATCACTTAATTAAGGGACCCAAGCTGCTGTACTTGTTTGAAATATTCAAATTTTTAAATTTCATTTTTTAGATTTTATTCTATTTATTTTATTTCTTTTGTCAACCGGCGGTCTTCCCTTTTTTATTTTGCTATACACTGAGTATGTCTTGTTTAATTTATATTTTACATTATTAAAATGGGATGCTTTTTTATTTATTTTTTGCTTCTTTTTATGTCAAAATGGTCTTTTTTAAAATTTGATTTTGATTGTTAAGTATATTCTTTTGGTTTCACCAAGGATGTTCTTTAACTCGAAGACTATTTTTTTGTTTGAAGCGTAAAAATCACATAAGTAAATCTTTTTCATACATATAATTGGAATATAAGAGTATAACACAAAATGGAATTGAATCTATGTAACTAACCCTACCTTATTAGGTTTGGATGATGTTGATTCTGTCAAAATCTTATGCTAAACGGCGACCACTCAGCCGCATGACAGATTAAGTCAATTATGAAAGCAAACTTGTATAGGGTTTGTTTATGTGGTACTGCTTCTATGCTTCCAGTATTATATAAATTGACTCTTTAGCATGGCCCCTTAATAAGGGAAAATGCTTTTGCAAATTATACTTTCTTTTGGCTTGAAATATATAAAAATCTTGGTAGAGTTTATTTTAACTTATAAAAGCGGTTTGTAATATTTTTATAAGTTTGTAAGTTCATTTTAATAAGCTTTATGAAGAGATTTATTCTAAATAAGTTATTTTTAAAGTTTTGTAAGTAATTTTTTATTTATTATAATTTATTGATGAAATACTTAATTAAATTGTTTCTTTAAATGTATTGAAATGAAAGGAGGAAAATGATGTGCAAAGAGTTTTTTTTTTTTTATTCGAGATCATGTGTATCTTTTGTGAGAGTTAATTTTTATCAAATTGAGTAGAATAAAGAGATTGTTCTTTGAATGAAAGGGAATTGTCTGAATGTCAATTGAGAAATTTATGCAAACATAGCGTGTTATTGCACGTTGAGAAATTCTAATAGAATATTCTTTGAACATATTTTTCTGTAATCGGTCAAAATTTATTAAAAACATTCATTCTTTGTTATTAACTAAAATTTATTTAAAAAGCATAAAATTTTGTAGGTTTTACTTTTTATTTAACAAGTGATACTTAGAATTTGGTATTTTTATAAATAACAAAAAGCTGTGTTAATTTTTTTTTCCTGAATGTGTTCAATAATTGTTATTTGTATCAGTTTACCTTTAGATGAATAACTACTTTTCTTTAAAAAAATATCTTAAAATGTTGTTAAAAAGCAAATTAATCTATGTAGCATTTTATTTTGGATTTTTTTTTCTAAAACAAGGTATTTTTATAATCAAAAGATATGAGATTAACTTTGAAGACGTAAAAATCATTGAAATGTATTTTATTTTTCATAACAAAGTCTTTTTCCCATACATCCTCAGTTGAGAATATTTAAAAATCTCAGTTGTTCTGTGTTTAACTTTTTGGTTTATTTTGGATTTTCCAATTTGATAGTTTGGCTTCTAAGAACAAACATCAATGATGAATGAGTTGAATTGAATGTAAAACCCAGTACGTGTCAATATGCAACACAAGAGAATGGGGGGCCAATAATGGGAAGAAAAATGAAAGATGCATTGAGTTGGACCATAATTGTATATGTTGTTAGTAGAAAAGATGCCACATATGTGGTGGTCGTGGCCACCCAACAATTAACCATTCAACCACCTGCCTGACACCGACACTGATCAGAAACCTAATACGGCAATGCCTCCACTTGTATTCTGCTTGTTGGCCATCTAATTTATCCACTAATATTATTATTATCATTGTTACTTGAGAAAAAAATTTATCGACTAATATTATAAAAAAAATTACACATTTATTTAATCATAACTCATTATATTTAATAAATATATTAATTTTAAAAATAAAATAATAATTTATAATTAAATGATATTATAAAACTATTTTACACCCTTATTGTATATATATTAAACTCTTTTTTTCCACTCAAATCTTTTTCTTATTTTGGACGTTATAATATATGTATGCCACTCTTGAACATTGGAGGAAAAGTACTTGACTATACTTGTTTATTAATCACAATATGTTCTAATCAAGACATACGGTCACGGAATCTTCGTCCTTTTTTTTCAATTAGACTAACAAAAAAAACTATATTTAATTTATGAAAGTAAAGAAAAAGAAAGGGTGTGAAAAAAAATTTCCTAACGAATACATGGGATGTATTCATGGGATTTTGTCTGTGCACTCAACAAAATGATTAGTGCATCTAATATTTCAAGTGAAGTGGCAAAAATGTTTTTCACTTGAAAGTTTAAAAAGGAGTCTCTCTTTCTCTCCCTCACGCATTACTGCTACTATTCCTCTTCTTTGTTTATGCGGTGTGCTTCCTTGCATCGTCAAGAGGTCATCCTTTGCCCCACCATCCACATAGTGTCGCCAGTGAATGTCCTTCTCGTCAACGTCACCATCGTCTCCGTCGCTCTTCTTCTTTTGACAGTGAACACATTTGGTATTGGTTTATACGAATTCGAAATCCGTATAATTTATATGAATTTTCAATTGATATATTTATTTTTTAAAATTTATTAATTTGTAAATAAATATTATTGTATATTTTTAATGTAGTTTTATTTAATTAATTATATTTGTTTTTTGAAGTTGGTTTTTAATAATTTATTTATTTAATACGCAAATAATTTAAGAAATTTGTTTATTAAAAAATAAATGTATAAATATTTTTGTTATTTATTTATTTTTAAAATATAATAAATTTAATTATATTTGAAATAGTTATTTATAATTTTTTTTAAATATCATTAATTCAAAATTTTTATAAGTATATATTGTAGAAATTAGTTTAACAAGAAAATCTAAATTTGTAAATGATAGTTTTTTTATTGATATAGTCATATAAATATTATTACACTAATAGTATTAAATATTTGTATAAATAGTCTTTGAAAGTATACAATTAAAATTTCTTCATTTTTTTATAAATATTTAAAAGTATTCAAATAGTAATTTGTTAAAAAATGAAATACTCATTTATTAGAAATAAAAAACAAAATTATACTTATACTTTTATCATATATTTAAGTTTACTAGAATTAGTGATGTGAAGTCTATTAATATTTAAAAAAAAATTTATATTGATTTATGAATATATATAAAAGTATTAAAAAAAGTTAATTATATGTTATATTTATTTATGAATTATTAAATACTGATTTATTCAATATTTTAAATTAAATTTATTTATTAGTCAATTTATTAGTTAGTTTATGAAACTCAACTATTATTTGAACGATAACATTAATTGTTATTACTATTTAAATGTGCAGATTATGATTAGAATCAGATGATTGCGTCAGACTTTAGGTAGAGTTATAGGAAGAGCCTTACGAACAAAAGTTAGTGGTGATGCAAATGAAGCCCCTTAGCAACGACCATATTTACGCATAGACAATAGGCAACTATACCTGTTGCTGGGGATGTTGAGCATGTGGATTATGCAGCTAGTGAGGTTCATGAGTAGCATCAGGAGGCGATTACTAATTATGTAGTTACCAAAGCCCAAGGTTATCCAGGCGGCCCCACGATACATCAGTTTTGACAAAATATGTTTATCATATGACAACACAGTTTGGAATAGAGAAGTATTTATATAATATTTTCATAACTATTCTTTATTTAAGTTGAAATGATTTAAATTATTTTTTTCAAGAACCTTCTGAGTTGAAGTTGTCCTCTCATGGAAGGAAGGTAAAGAAATTTGGAAGGTCTGCTCCAGAGATTGAAGGCATAGTGCCTGCCGCAAGATTAAATCTTTTGATTGCATATTCCTTGGACACTAGTGACACGGGACTTATATCTACTTTTGCAAAGAGGTGGCACAGGGAAACTAGTAGTTTCCATCTTCTGGTAGGAGAGGTCATTATCACCCTCGATGATGTGGCATCGTTGCTACATCTTCCCATTACAAGCGTCTTTCATACCTTTGATGCTCTTTATGTAGACCAAGTCGTGAACTTGTTAGTTGAGTTGCTTGAAGTAAGTTCACAAGAAGAAAGAAATGAGAAATTTTAATGCCATAGGCATATGTTCGATTATCTTGGTTACGAGACATTTATCGTAGCAAATGTGACGCATGGCAATGGATTGTAGCAGCTCAAGCATATCTTTTGCATATAGTAGGTTGCACACTTTTTGCTAACAAGAGTGTCACACACGTGCATGTGGTATTCTTGGATGCATTTCGTGTTAGACAAATGTGACATCAGTTATCTTAAGAATGGGTGAATTAATTTCCCACTAACAAACTTTTAAACCCCTTCTAAATGAGATAGACTCAGAATGTAGAAGAAGCAACAATAAATTTAATAATGCTCTTTAAACATGCAAGACAAAAATTGATTGCAATAAAATAAATGAGATAAGGGAAGAGAGAATGCAAACACAATTTTATACTGGTTTAGCAAAGTTAGTTGCCTATGTCCAGTCCCCAAGAAACCCTCTTGGGAGTTCCACTATCTCTTTGTAAAAGCCTTTTACAAAGTCTGAATCACATAGGGAGAACTCATCCCTTATATTCATGAATCCTTACAACTTAAGAGACCCTCGGTCCCTTAATCAATCTCTTTGATTGAGAAGAAGAAGAAGAATAATTCTCTCTTTTAAGAGAAAGATAATACAATGAAGTTCCATGAACTCTTAATAGATTTGCAAGTATTTGCCCAAGAGTTGTTGAGAGAACATTTGGCAATGAAGTTCTCTTGGAATCTCTCTCTCATTTTTTTTTGAAGTCAGACACACACATATATATAGGCCCTTTGTGCCTTTTCAAAATGGTTTGAAAAGATGTGTCTTTTCAAAAAGTTTTTTCTAAATTTCTTCACTGGTAATCGATTACAGATTTCTGGTAATCGATTACACAGTTATATTTTGAAGGGTCATGACTTTTGAATTTGAATTTCAGGAGTTTCATTGCTGGTAATCGATTACATGTTCAAAATTCAAATTCAAAACCCTTTTCAACAGCTATTTCTCAAACTTCTCTTCTGGTAATCGATTACACTTCCTGGTAATCGATTCCCAGAGCCTTACATGACTTTGCAACCCTTTGTTTTGAGGCAAGGCTTGATCTTGAAGAAATCTTGAATCAAGGCTTTGTTTGTTAAAGTAATCTTGTATTAATCTTGAAGCAAATGTAGCAGCTTTGTTTGATTCTTCTTTGGCATCATCAAAATCATGTATACATACATTCACATTCTCCCCCTTTTTGATGATGACAATGAAGTGATTTCTTTTCGACATCATCAAAACATGCATGATTCACATTCTCCCCCTTTTTGATGATGACACTCATTATCAAGCAAATTCTTTTTGACATCATCAAAATCTACATGATTTACATTTCGTGACCTCAGCTAAACTGGAAGGTACTTATAGGGAGCGGCTGCGTTGGTCCATATGTATGAGAATTTGAATGACGCATCAAAGAAACCGTCAGACAACTTGCAAGATATATCACACTTTTACATGTATTTATAATTTATTTTAAATTTAATTATTAGTTTTGTAGTTTATATTGAGTATTGTTTTGATTTTTTTGTTTTTTAAACATGTGAAGTGTTGGATCTACGATCATTTCCCTACTGTTGCTTTTTGTATTGCTAATGAAGATTATCATGAGAGAAAACCATGTGTTTGCTGTTGGAAGTCTGGGAAGGCATTACCAGTGTCAACGTATTATAAGCAATTGGATAGATTGACATCTGATGTTGTGTGTTGGATTTCTTATGGTGACCACCGTGCATTCAGAGAATTTGAGTTGATTTCATTATTTTGTAGACAATTATTTGACAATTTGGATATGTGCAAACCATTCCTCCATGTTTTGCTGACCCATTTTTAACTATAGAAGAGATTGACGATAGATGGATTGATAACTCCGAAATTTGAGTTAATTTGATAGTTAATTTTGGCTAAGAATGATTGCAATTTCTTTACTTTACCGTTGTTTTTAATGAAATAATAAAGAAATTAATATCTTTGTAGTTTTTTATTAGCATAAGTTAAAAGAATAAGATTTCAATGCTTTGGAGTAAAATTGATGCAAAAACTTGAAGAAAAAGTTGAAGATTGATACAGCTCACTTAGCGCGCAAGCTAGGCCCAACGCATCTCCTCGCTCAACGGACAGTTCAGGCTTAGCGCAAAGATGACCCACGAAGAAGCCCAAAGGCACGCTTAGTGTAAAAGCTCGCGCTAAGTGTGAGGTTGCATGAAAATTAAGCTATCTTAGGCCTATAAGGAGAAGGGAGCAAAGGAAAAAAGACATCAATCCCTACACACCGAGACACCGAGACTCAAAACTCTCTAATGAATACATCCTAAGCATGAGTATCTCAAATAGGGGAAACCCTCTATCTATATCCATTATCCCCTTCTCTTCCTCTATCCATCCCTCTTCTTTTATCCACATTAGCCCCTAAAGTGTAAAACTTTCATGACAATGAGAGGCTAAAACTCCATTATTGAGAGCTTAGCAGTCAAATGCCCTTGGAATGTAATTTTGCCTTACTATCTATTTAATGCAATGCCAATTTTTATTATTTATTTCTTGTGCTTTATTGTTATTGTATGGCCTGATCATCCATGCATTAGTTTTAGGGGTTATACATTGGAAAATGATAATTTCTAAAGAACTGGAAAATGACATTTAAATAATTCATTGCTAGGGATAGAGTAACTTTGTTTTGCCTCTGCATACATCTTCAAAGTTCATGCAATTTACTATTTTATCATCTCTGCAAAGAGATTTGGGAGAGAGGATAGATAAATTAGGTTCTTCATTGTGAGGAATCAGGATTGAGTATCTTAGTAGATGTTGGTGGAAATTATAATAGTATTAAATAGAGAAACGCATTAATATTACATCAAGGGTAGTTAGGCATGTTAGGCCCCAACATGTCATAAATTCTAAATTTATCTTTGTATCATCATTTTTATCTTTTACTTTTCTTATCTTTTACATTAAAATTTCTTATTTATTTTATCTTGTGATCTCTTATCTTTTATTTTAAATCTTTATCTTATCTCTTACTTCTCTTTATCTTCTATTTTAAATACCTTATCTCTTGCTTGTAAATTGGATTTGAATCAATCTAAGTACAAACAAAGTCCTTCTGGATTCGACACTCAGACTTTAGAATACTTTACTACAAGACAATTTGGTGCACTTGTCAATGAGTTAGCATGGATACACTTCTCTGAATACCTTGCATCAGTGGGTCAGATTTATGTTGCTCCTAGGCAGTGTGCAACATACTACATGGAATGATTCTACATGTTATCTCATCCCTTCATGAGTCCAACACAGCCTGGGGATCCTCCTAAACATCCACCCATGGTACACGATGATACACTTATTGAATCAGATGCTCCGCAGTAGTCGGTCGCTACAATGGCTATGCTAGAACCACCTGCACCTACTGATGTAGACATGCCTCAACATGCAGTGGTATAATATATTTTGAATTCTCATTGTTAGTCATGTTATGCGTCATGCATTAAATGTTTACTTTTTTTCTTATTGTCAGTGTCATAGGAGACTTTACCATGCAATAGCAAAAAGGTAGGAACGCTTGATCAACATGAGGGTAGTTACTACTGAAACTGAAGCATACACTATGACCGAGGAGTGCCTGAGGATCGCCACGAGTGTGACTGCTCAAGGGAATGTATATGTTTGGTCGAGATGAAGGCGGCGTACTCCAAACGCATGAAGATTGTTAGGATTTTATAAGTTTTACAGGAATTATGTATGCCCTATGATTGAACAATGTTTATTATTTAGTGCTATTTGATAAGCCATATATTTATTTTTGCTTAATAAGTATGTGAATATTAAATTATTGACCTAACTAGATTATGTTAAATCCTAAACCAAATTAATTAATCCCTCAACCCTAAAAACATAATTCATCGACACTAAAACCTTAAACCCTAATCCAATTTAATTAACCAAATAACCTAAATAAAAACACTGAAACATAAAACCATGATCCCAAAGTAGTACATATACCATAAGTTGTAAATTTGGCATACTACATAAGTTGTATAATACGTATACCCTAAACCCTTGTAAACTTGTACGTTACAAAAACAATATACCATTTGATGTTTTGTTTTTTTTTCCTAATACGATTATTTCCACAATCGATAATTAAGTAAAATAAATAATTATATGAACGTCCAATGAAACATGTGTTAATTATCATATTACATGACAACCCCATAAGTATGCCACAACTATGTACATTAAAAATATTGGCTTAATAGTAACTAAATGTTTAATCTTCCCCTAAATCAACAAAGTGTGTTGTCAACCTCATCAAATTTGTATACTACTGCATTATATTAATATATGGTGTAGGTCACTGCTTTGCTTAGTAATGACAATGTGTAGACCATAACAAAGTTGTTGGCGGTAAGAGACAATCGTCTCTTAGAAATACCTATTACATAGGGACATACACATTCAAATTATCAAAACACATTTTATTACATAAATTACACAAACAGGATGATCATGATTTTATATGAACAAAATGATTGTCATACACATGACCGATACATATAACGCGATGTACATAACAATCTCTTGGTGGTTGACTTCCAAGAGGAAAAAACATTATGCTTTGTTGGAGAGAAAGAGAAACAAGGATGACATTATACCTTGATGCAATCACATATCTCATGTCGGTTATATTCATCCATTTATCCATGGTGACATGCATGTAACAGTTTTAATTACATTTATTTAAGGAAAAATTAGTCCATGAAAACATAACATAAAACTTATATACCATGGATAATCCATCAACAAGTAGCGACCGCTTTAATTCCTCAAATGGTCATAAACTAAAGATCATGAATCTTCACCCATACTTAATAAGGCAACAATTGCACGATATCCACAATTACCATTAGGTTTGACATTGACAATGTTTTCAATGAAATCATGAATGCATGGATGAAATTGATCCAACATTGGCATGTTCCTTCTTGGTTTTGGTTATTCAGATGATGATGCATTAAATTTGACTAAAGAATTGCTATTTTGCACAGAATGTAATGCATCAACATACTCCGAGTAAGACGGATCATGCTTTATTGATCTTTGATGTTTGGTCATCATTTTTTTTAGCACCTTTTGTTTTGACCTTTTCTGGAAGAGCACACATAGAGTTTAGATTAGGGTAGGCAATTCCCGAAGTTTACTCTTTAGAGTAACTTTGCCACAAACATCAAGCTCTTTAAACCGCTTGGATATGGTTTCCATCTCTTCGTTTATGCTGACTTCGGGCTCAAATAACCCTTGGTCTGAACAACTTAGCCTTCGCCAAAACACATGGATTACGTCAAGTGATATGCTACCAACAACAGATCTATCTAACTCATATGCACAAGGAAAACAATGAGTAGTTATCATTACACATCCACAATGAGAACTGTCAATACCAACATAACTTACACGCTCAAACTCAGCAACAATTTGGTTTAAAGCATACCTTGATACCATGCCAAGTAGTTTCTTGTATAAGGTAACTTTAAAAACATGTCCAACCACATGTGTACTTATCTTAAAAGATGTCTTAATTTCAGTGTGTTGTAGCGTGATCATGTTGTTCATGACTTCCCAAACACTACATAGGCCTCCAAGACTATTCTGCAGTAGTCTCTTTAAGACCCAATCAGTAGATTCAACCCTGCATTTGAAATACACAAAAAAGTAAACAAAAACAATTATTTTTATCCATTAGACCCTAAACCCTAACACCAAAATATATTTACAATTTTCATACCTATTAGTTGTTGTGTTTCCTAAATGCATCACCTTATTCGTCCAGGCTATAACAAATCTTTCTTGTTTGGGAATCAACCATGTTTACTTCACGTAGTCAACAAACATTAGTCATGGTGAGCAAACAATTTCAAACTTGATAAGGCAGTCATCGAACTCTTACTCAGAAGGACAATCCACCAGACTTTTCCAGACTTTCATGACATAATCCCATGCATTTTTGTGAGAAACAAGGGTTTTACATTTTGCCTTCACATTCTTATCAATGTGAAACTGGCACAACAAATTGGTAGACTCGGGAAAAACAATTTTCACTGCATTCATCAATGTTAGATCTTTATCGGTAACAATAACTCTAGGGGGCATCACGTCTCAGAAAAATACCTCGAAAGAGCTCAAACAACATTATTTAGACGTTCTCCCTCCAAATAGGCAAAAGCAGTAGAAAATGTCATCCATGTTGGTGTCACACCAACAATATCAAGTAACGAAAGTCTAAACTTGTTTGTTTTGTAGGTACTATCTATGAGAAATACCAAATTACAAGCATTGGATAATTTGACTATATCAGGATGACTCCAAAATATATCACGTACAACATTTTCATCCTTCAATCTATGCCAATGAATATATTGATCCCGTTCAAGAAGTTTCATTAGTTATTGCATTTCAGTATTACTGTCTCTTATGAAAGAACGATATACATATCTTGCATTGTATACTTGTTTGATTGTTATATAATTGTTGACATTGTGCTCCTTCAATGTTAGGAGAATATTTCTTAGTTTGACCATTCACTTCGTCATATCACCAATAATAATATTCTCATCCTTAGTCAGTCGACCAATATATGGATGTCTAACTAATGACTTAGTTAATGCATGATTATGACTCACACATATTAACTTCAACATCCATCCTTCACCTTCCACCATTGGTTTCGCTTGTAGCTTAAAAGGACACTCATATTTTCTACTGCTAGTAACTGTTCGTACTAAATCTTTCTTCCTAGCCCTATATTTTCCACTCTTTTCACAACCAATTAAAAAAATGAGGTCCTTCATCTAATTCTAGTATGTATCTGACCTGATAATCACCGCCACAAAATCAATATCATATGCAATAGATCGAGTATAATGCAAAACATCATCACGAGTAACAAACACTTATATTGTAGTCCATACATGTTTAGTATTCAAGAGACATTCATTTACTTACTTTAACAAAAAAATCATATTAACACTTGAGAAATATTAAAGACATCAGAACAATCAACATGTTAATGCACACCGGATTCCTCTCCATTTTCTTCATTCTCACCAGGTTCCTCTTCATTTTCCTCATTCATATCAACTTTTTCAGACATTATTTTGTTATACATCCATTGATCTTCATCCATATAACAAAACATTGAAAAAAAATTCAATGACAAACCAGCGATCTCTAACGACACCATACATATACTATGACACAATTTTTTTAATTTTTAATTGTATTTAATAATATAATACATTAAAATTCATAACCATATATATTAAAATTTAGACATACATAAACTAATATATGACACAATATAATTATTTTTTGACTTCCATAAAGTAGTTAACTTAATAATATTGACACAAATATTATAAATGTTTAAATGCTCATTGAGTATTAGTTACCAAAAAAATTATCAACTCTTTTAAGAACTTGCCTTTTAGTTTTTGCTAAAAAAATATAAATAAATAATAACCTACAAATTAGTTATAAATATCAACTTTTTTTATTACAAACTATATTGCGATAAATTACTTACAAATTTGTTGCTAATATTTTTATAGTTAATTGTAATTCATAAAATTATAAGGACTAAAAAAAATTAAAATAAAAAATTAAATTTAAATAAAAGTTTAAATTATTTTAAAATAAATACTATTTTCAAACTATAAAAACTAAAATATATCAGTTATGAAACTATACGTTTTTAAAGATATTTCAAATAATAAAACTAATTATATTAAAAAAATAAAACAAATTTTAAAAAAAATAAAAAAAGTTTCTTAAGATTCACAATCTTAGTTTTATGTTGTGTCTTATATCTACCATATTGGATTATCCCCCATCCACTTCCTTCCCCAAATACCGCCACTCCCAACCAACCCACCAACCACCACCATCGGCCAAGCCTACATCAGATCCGCCACCCAACACCACCAACCACAAGCACTGCGTCAAACACCCACACCCACACAACTTCACTGCGCAAGACCATCATCGACTACCGCACAACCCAAACCCAGCCATCACCATCAACTAGCGACCACCAAAACCACTGCATTGCCACCTCAAGATATGCCAGAAACCCATCGCACCACCAGATCTAGTCCACAAGCCACACGAGCAATCACTGTAGGTCAATATCCAAGAAAAGCATTGTTCAAACCCATGGTGGTTGATGGTGACGCCGAAAAAGGTCTTATAGAGGCATGACTTAGCTGCGAGCCTCACCGTCGACGATGGGAGATTTGTGTGACAGACGATTCGTCAAAGAGAATCACATCTCTCAACCCTTACACCAATGATCCCCTTCCCTTAATCTCATCATTGTTGTTTTTTTTTCTCTTTAGTTTTCAATTGTAGGCTTTGGTTTTTAGATCTTAGCTTTATTTTTCAAATTTGATTCAAGGCTTGGTAGGTGGAGGTGGTGAGAAAAGAAAAAAAAATGAAACTCCACCACCAGACATTGTCTCTGACGGCAGTGAATGGTGGTAAGGAAATTTACTTGATAGGAGTTGCCAATGGTCCATCCTAGTCGTCGTCTATTTTCATACTTAGAATATAATTTATTTTAATTTTACTAATTAAACTTTATTTATTTTACTACTTTTTTTTATGTTTGATTTAGTACCTAAATTTAGTTAGTCTGTGAAATGATGATATGAAAGACTAATAAAGTATTACATTACTTAAATATTAAATTCAAATATAAATTTTTTTCAAATAATAAAATAAAAAAAATTAAATTTTAGATAGGGAAATCAAAATATACTATATTACATATATAAAAAGTGTATTGAAACCTTAATTTAAATATGTATTTTAAGAGTTTATAATTTTATATGATCAATTAATTAAAAATTATATTTTTAAAATAATTATCGTAAAAATTAATAGAATTAAAAACTGTTTCATGATTTTATGAAAAATAGTTTTGCTTTATTAATTGGCTTTGTAAATCACTTAATCTTAATTATACAAAACAATTTATGAATCTATGTATGTAACTATTATAAAGAAAATAATATCATATGTTATATTTTTTCTAAACATTTTTATCATCTAATTATTATAAATCACTGTAACATTTTATTTTAATTTCTAACTAGTTATATTTTTTTTTAAGTTGCAATCACTCAACTAGGTAACTTCAAGTCCAACACACACAATGCTTTTTTGCACTAGTAAACAATAAAGAAAAGTGTAAATAATCACCCGATAAAAATATAAAATTTAGTTCCTGAAAGTGTAAAAAGTGTGATAAATATATCTGACATTTAACTTATGTCCGTTACCGTTAATAAAATAGCCTACGTGGCACGAAGAGATAAATTTATCATTGAAATGATTAACAACGTGGGCAGTAACATTTGTCATAATGTTTTTTTTTTTTTTACTTTTCGTCTTCTCACTTTGCTGGCAAATGTGTCATTGAAAGATGAAAAATATAAAATTTAGTCTCCGAAAATATAAAGAATGCGATAAATATATTCAGATGTTAATAATGAATTATATAGGAGAGAAGCTAGGAAAAAATGGATTAAATAAACAGTAAAGTACATCTTAAGATTTAAATTCTTATACTTTGATTACTTATTTATTTATCCGTTTATCAAATTGCTAATTAGTTTTTTGATTAATCAATACATCTACTTATTTTTCAAAATAAAATAAATTTTTTTAGTTTTATGATATAAAAAAATTGAGTTACCATTTAAAAAAATGAAAATATTTTATTTCTTAAAATTTTTTGTTTCTTCAATTAATTATTAATCTTTATTACGTACTCTGACACAGCATGTCAAGTGGAATGTATGGTCGTTGCAATCCCTAAATCAGTGAGCAATACAACCCTATGTCCTAAAGGCAAAAAATACATCTCTGTGTTAGTTTTGTTTTTTTAAGTTAACTTTTGTATTAGTTTGAACATTATTATATGTTTTTATTTAAATTTATTTGGGTTCTTTATTTGTTAGTAACTTTCATGTTATTCATATTATGTATAATAAGTGTTATCTCGAGTGGAAGCAAGGTTTATCCAATAGATTTTTTCATATTTAAGATATATATATATATATATATATATATATATATATATATATATATTTTATTGATTAAGAAAAATACTTATAATTCCATTTTATCTTTATCTAGACATGACAACTAGGGGTGAAAATGAGCCGAGCAACTTGTCAAGAGCCTTTGGCTCGGCCTATGTAAGACGGCTCGACTCAGCTTGTTTACTATAAAGGCCAAATTCAAACTTTTTAAAAAGTCTTTTTAGATAAAAAAGGCCAAGTCCAAACTATAAAAATAGCTTGTTAAGCTTGACAAGCCGGGCTAACAATAATAATTTTATTTTATCAAATCTTATCTTATCCAGATTTTATTTCATCTAGATTTTATTTTATCCAAGTTTTATTTCATCTAGATTTTATTTCGTCCAGATTTTATTTCATCCAATCCTATCTTATCTTGTCCAGGTTTTATTTTATTTTGTTTATGGGCTTGGACTTAAAATAGATTTGTAAGCTTTGGGGCTGAGGACCTATATAACAGCACCAAGGTTTTAGTTTAGGGAGTTTTTTTTCGGAGAGGAGAATAATTTTAGGATTTTAGAATTCCAGTTTTTATTACTGTTCATGCACACTGTTCTCGTAGAATAAAATTCGTTTTCTGCAATTTCGTTTCGACTTCAATCTACAGTTTTTTTTCTACTGATTAATGGACGGCTAAGTCTCTAGCGTTGTTTTCTCTTGAGGATCAAGCACAACTCTTTTTGAGGCTATATTCGTTTTCACATTTTTAAAGACATTTTCACACAATTTAAATATTTTTGTTTGGCTATATTAGTGTAAATCATCTCTAATCCATACATTTTTTAATATTATGCTCTTTTTATTTTCTTTTGATATACTTTGTGTTTTAACGACTTGAATTCAATATGATTTTGCTTATCAATTATTTTTGGATTTGTACATTACTTATACGAAATTTTATAAGTTTCTTTTTTTAGTTAGTATTTCACTATGTTTTAAAATAATTAATTAATTAAAGTCGTTTTTAAACAAGCTTTTAAATAGGCTCGTGGGCCAAGTCAGACTTTTTTTGTAAGCCGAGTCGAGCCTTTAAAAGAAGCCTATGACAGGTAATGAGCCAAGCTCAAGCCTTACGTATTCAACTCAAGCCGAGCTCAAACCTAGTAAAGCTTGGCTTGACTTGCTCATTTTCACCCCTAATGACAACGGGGCAGGGGGCGGAGATAGGTATTGTCTCCTTAGTCCCCGACTTTCAACATATACTTGTACCTGTCCTTGATACCGGACGAGTTAAAATTTGTTACCTTGTCCCCGTACCCATTGGGTATCGGGTATTCCCGTCCCCGGCTTAGATCCTTAAAAAAAAATTTGTAAAAAAATTATATTGAAAATCTGATTTTAAAAAAAATTGATTGTTACAAATTTAGTTTTAACTACTTGTATTTAGAGCGCATTTGTCTACAAAAATCATCAAGAAAAAAATCTTAAATTATGTAAAAATTAACAAGTAATTAATAAAATTTTAATAATTTCATCATCAGGGTGGGTACGGGAATGAGTATTCCCCGAACCCAAATCCGTACCCGATCAACTCGGGTATTCTCTGTCAAAATTGGGACGAATTTGAGCGGATACCTACGGGTACGGGTTTCATTGCCATGTCTAGCTTTATCTAGTTTAAATTCTGTGAGACTTTTTTTTTTTATAAAAAAAATAGTTGATTAAATTCTTTTTTTAAAATAAATAAATAAATTTGATCTTGTGGTCGGTTGTGTTTTTTCTACTGAAAACTCTCGATATATTATTTTCAATCTAAATAAGGGTACTTAAGTTGGAATTGAGATATGGAATAATTTTAAATATTAAAAGTGAGAAATTTAGTAAAAATTTGATAAAATTATAAGATATAAGGTAAAGTTTTTTTTAACAACAAAAATTAAGGACGAAAGTTGACGGTCGAATATATTTGTATACTTTTTACACCTTTAAAAACTAAATTTTATATTTTTATCATTTAAAAATACATTTATCAGTAAATTATATATTAAAAAATAAAAGGAACTATTTAACTAAAGAAAATGGGCAATATGTAATAACAGAAGGTGCCAAGTGAAGCTAATGTCCTGTTGTATGCGTGCAGTACCCTGTCCTGTCCCCAGTCAGTAGTCACCACCACCACCTATCTATCTATCCATATTGCATATTCCATTACCATTTTCCCTCTCACTCTGTTTCGAGTTATGAACTCGTTCAACCTTGACACTATCAGATACCCACCATAGCATAACACTTTCCCCCAACACCAGCAACTGCGTCTTCTTCTTCTTCTTCTTCTTCATGGCTGAACTTGGATTTTCGCACCCCCATCACCTTTTTCGCCCCAACGCTCCCTTCATTATCCCACCCAAGAGGTACGTCACTTTTCACATGACATTTTTAGTTCTATATTTGCCCTTAATTCTCTATTGGGTCATTCTACGTTGTAGCCAGAAAGGTTAATTGAATGAAATCATTGAATGAATGTGGACCCAATTTATGTATGTTGTTATGTTGTCCAACGTTGTTAGAGATGAGAAAAGCTTTCTTTTGGGGAGGAAAAATAATTCTTCCTTTCAATTCCAACCCGTTTGTTTGGTTTGAGTAGGTGGGAAACAGAAAGTAGGGGATGGGAATGGAGGTTAGATGAAAAAACGGTTTCAATTTTGACTCATTAAATCACTTTGAGGTGTTGAACTCGCTTTGATGTTCAGCATTGCCACTTTCCACCTACTGAAACAAGGTTGTCATGGATAGATTTTAAGTGACCAGCTTTGCTAATTCCTTCACTTTGAACAAAAACTAGCCTGTCGGAAGCTTTTAGATTCTACACAATTATTGTTGGTCTCTCATCATTTGTTTGGTTAGAAAGTCTTGACTGAGCTGATATGTTGAAACAAAGCAGTATTCTTGCTTACTGAGAATTTCATTATCTGTACCGTGCCACTCATGTTTCCCACTAAACATTAGCAAAATGGGTTGTCATGTTGATGCATTGATGGATACACATTGTTTAGTGTTAATTGCTTGTTCTTATGTATTAAAATGTTGGAACAGACACATATGCCATCAATATCATGTACCACTGCACAGTGTATTTCGATTCATGTACTGTATGAAGAACCATAAATCAGTCAGAAGTTTAGCTGCATTATCAACTGAAAAAGGTAACTCAATCATGTTTTTTGTAAGCTCTTATTAGTTTGTTTGTTTATGACTTCATTTTTTAAGTATATGGTTATCTTCTTTCTTTTGGCCACTGGTTTCTTGCTTTGATTTGCTTTTTAATCGTTGGATCCTGATCATAACAGTATTGTTCAAGTGTTAACATCCAAATCGTATAATTTATTTTTAATATATTAGTAGAATATGATATTATGATTCAACCTTGGCTTGTTGCAAGATCACAAGGTCAGTGTTGAACTGTAAACATATAAATATTGGCTATAGATGTAATTATTAGACGAATATTTGCTGTTAAAGATTTTGGGAAATTGTGTGTCTAATGCAGACCACACACTATTGTATTTATACATACATGAGTGGGATAGAGTAATAAATACTAATAAAGTCCTAATGAAATGTTACATACGTTACATATGTTCGTGTGGTGAAATCTAAGTAGACATGAGACATATATGATACATGTGTTAGCTTTGCTATATCTAACACTCCCCTCTAGATGGAGCATACAAATCATATGCACAAAAGCTTGTTATGAATGTATTCAACTCTGGACCCTTTGAGAGATTTGGTGAACATGTAACAAGCTGTTCACTGGAACTAACAAATTCAGTTGTAATTTCGCCTGCAAGGACTTTTTCTCAAACAAAGAGACAGTTTATCTCAATGTGCTTGGTCCTTTCATGAAAAAACTAAATAAGAAGCAATGTGGAGAGTGGCTTGGTTATCACAAATCAACTTCCTCTCCTTGACATCCCCTAACTTTAACAGTTGAAATAATTGTCAAAGTGACATTAATTCACATGTTGTGGCTTCCACAGAAGTCTACATTGATGCTAACTATTCAGGATCCTCGGTGGATAGAAGATCAACATCTTGTTATTGCACCTTTCTTGGGAGAACTTAGTAACATGGAGGAGCAACAAATAGAATGTGGTGGCAAGATCATCAACAGAATCTGAATTTAGAGCAATTGACCAAGGACTATGATCTATTGTGGCTGAAAATGATTTTAGTAGAATTAAGAGAAACTA
Source organism: Glycine max (assembly GCF_000004515.6). Classification (NCBI taxonomy): domain Eukaryota; kingdom Viridiplantae; phylum Streptophyta; class Magnoliopsida; order Fabales; family Fabaceae; genus Glycine; species Glycine max. The sequence goes on along the minus strand of NC_016089.4, from coordinate 42,950,335 downwards.
AGAGAGAGAGAGAGAGAGAGAAATAGTGTTGAAAGATGAGAGAAAGGATATCAATCTATTTAAGGTGAGGATTGTCCAAACTTTATTAGCTTTATTTAAGTCATATATCTAGTCCATGTAGGACTAAACACCCCCTTTCAACACTGCAATCAAGGCAGCCCGAAGAAACGGCAACTAAGGTGGGCCAAGGGTGACTACAATTAAGATGACTTTCCAGCACCCCTCCTCATGTCCAGGGCTACCAACTTGGAGTGTGGCAAATGTAGGCGTTCCAACAATGAATCTATGATAAGCTTTGATACCATTTTAGAATTTGGGCTTAGGGCCTAACTCAACGCCACAAAATTTTCTTGTAAGGTGAGAATTCCCTTAAATTAATGGATTTTTTAGAGCTAAATAGGCAATTACTTACTATATTAGGATAGATTCTGTTTCCTTTTTTTTTTATCTCCGTGTATCATATTATAAATTTTCGATGTTAGTACTAGCCTTTTGAATCAAGGCATTTCTTCACAAGATCTCAGTTGACTTAGGAGTTAGATCATGTACTTCGCTGTTAAAATATTTTATTCTTGTGTTAGAATTACCTTTCCTGTATCCTTCCGTTTGCTGATTCAGAAAAGTAAAGAATTAGCTTGATGGATTAACATGTTGATAAGATTGCAGAAGTAAATGCTGCATTAAACCATAACAATCACTGTTCTTGATGTTAGCTACATTAATCATGAGTTTTTGTTTTTAAGAAAAAATACTTGGAACTGTGTTCATGTTTCTCTTCAACATTTTATGTAATCTAAGGATACTTTCTCATTATGCATTTTTACTATCAAATAGTCTCTTTCACAGTAATATAAATTCTGCATGGTTCAAAATCTACCTTTTGATATTAATGTTCAAAATCATGTTTTCTTAATATATTTTACTCTAGTTTAGAATGAATAACGGATCTGGGCAGTCTGCTTTCTCAGGAAAGTCAGCTACTAGTGTTGATGAGTTATGCAAGATCATTTGGACTGTGGAAGCAGATTTAGAAGATGGTCACCTACTGTACATAACTGGTGATCCTGCTGTATTAGGCTGCTGGAAACCAAACATGGCTGTACTAATGTCTCCTACAGAGGATGCAAACACATGGAAAGCTGAATTTCAGGTAATTTGGCTGGGCTGTCAAATGCAATCTATTAATTTTGTTTTAAAGAAATAATTGTTAAGAAAAAGTTTAAATGAGATGTTTCTTCATTCAGATGATCTTTTTTTTTCATCTTGCTCTAGATCTGAGCTCAGTTAAGTAGGTTTCTTATACATAGAAAGAAACATATAAAGCAAATCCACAGTATACCAGGAATATTAGAAAGAAACCTCCTCCAATAGGGAGGAATTATATCTCTGAATCTTTCCTTTATCTCTGGAAATCCTTAACACAACTACCTTTGAAAAGCAAATCCTGTCTGTTGAAGATTCTGCAGTTCCTGTGAATACAACCATAGTTTGTATTCTATAATAAATTATTGGAGACCCATTGCAACAAAATTTTCCTTCCATTAAAATTTAGATTATTATATGAAGCTTCAATATCTTGTAATACTATATTGTTGGAAAGTTGAGCATTTAATGATAATTTCCTTTCCAAGTAGCTTAGTTAATAGTTATCTGGTTCAATGTATCTTAGGAAGATGTGATATTTTAATTGTTCTCTTGAAAACAAAATTAGATATTTATTATCCATGTAATCATTCAGAATATAAATAAATCAATCTGTTGGGTGGAAGATGAACCTAGAAAGGCATATTCAAAATAGCTTTGCTTTTCTCACTCTCTTCTTAACATGGTATCAGAACTCCCGATCTAGGGGGGCTCTGCTTCTGCACAAAAAGGGTTATTTAGCACTTTTGACTGGGCTCTTGAAGCTATCAGACTTTTCCAGCAACTCTCAGAATTCCGGTGACTTTTCCGGTGACTGTCAGAATTCTGACAACTTTTCCGACAATTGTCAGAAATTCCGGCAACTATTCCGGTGACTTTGTTAGATTTCAGCTTAAAACCAATTGGCATTAAGTGAAGTTGCTTAACAAATATATAAGCTGCACCCTAAGAACTAAGGTAGGCGATGTGAGACTTCCTAACACCCCCCCCCCCCCCCTCCATAGATGCCTGCTAATACAGGTGAGCCTATTAGAATAGGCAAGTACTAAGATGGGTTATAGGCTTTGATACCATGATAGATTTCAGCTTAAACCAATTGGCACTAAGTGAAGTTGTCCAACAAATATTTTTTTTTGGTCAGCAAAGATAAAATATATATTAATTGAGTACGAGAGGTACTGAAAGATACAATTTACAAGGTAGAAGCCAAATAATTGGTTCCATTTCAGACTTAATGTAGTCTAAGAGGAACCAAAATCTGGCTACATAAATGAGACTAGTATGTAGAGTTAGTCTAATTCCTATCCACATCTAGTGACTAAACCCTGTGCTAATATTGCTAGACTAGTGGTTGTAATGAGTAACGAAGTCCTTCCCCAAATTCCTAAGCCATTTTCAGAGTAAAAAGACTGCATCGTCCAACACTTTGTTGGGGTTAAAGGTGTCATTTGAAAAGATGATGTTATTTCTGTGCTTCCAAATGGTCCATGTCAGTGCCAACCACCACCACTTCCACCTGTTAGCCTTGATGCCCTCGGTCACTCCGAATACATGTTGGAGGAAATGTTGTTTTGGATTATGCGGGAAAACACCCACGATGTTCACCCAAGACAACGGTTCCCACCAAACAGGAAGAATTTTGCTACAATGGAAGAAAAAGTGGCCTGCGGTCTCCTCCAAGCTTCTGCAAAAAGGACAAGTACTATCTTCTAATTCAATTTGTCGCCTTCTCAGGTTTGCTCTTGTTGGTAGTTTGTCTCTGAGTAACCTCCATGCAAATGCTGAAATTTTATTTGGAACCTTGAGTTTCCATAGTTCCTCAAAAGTTCCATCCTGGATCTCGTCTGATGTCTCCCCCCTCAGCACTTTTAGCCGAGTATTAACCGCTTGTGTCTGCCATTCACACCCACTGATCTCTAATCTGTGACTGAATTCTGTTACATTCAACATCTTTTAGGAATGAAACAGCCATATTTCACTATCAAATAATGGTCTCCTCCATTTGAAATCTCACTCCCACCCTGTGTCTCCCCAAGTCCCCAATTGCTGGATAATTTGGTTTCGCTGGCAAGAGATAATATACAACCTAGGGTATTTGGCTAGTAGTGGACCAGCTCCATTTATCCAATTGTCCTCCCAGAACTTAAATTTGTCACCACATCCAACCCTCCACATAGTTGTATTCTGCATTGCAAAGCCATGCTGTGGATGTTGAGACACCAATTTTAAGTCCCTCCACCATATGGATTCCCTATTGTCTCGATGTTCTTCATTCAAACTCCTCCAACCGCCATACTTAGATTCAAGTACCTTGACCCACAATTCCCCCTGGTGCTGAAAGAGGCTCCACTTCCGTTTACCAAGCAATGCTAGGTTGAAAGTGTCGATATCTTTCATTCCCAAACCCCCTTTTTCTTTTGGAAGGCACACTGTGTCCCACTTAATCCAAGCTATCTTGTTTTGGTCATGTGCACCTCCCTATAGAAATCTCCTCTGCAAACTCACCAGCTTGTCCTCCACCTTTTTAGGAACCTTGAAAACTCCTCTGTCCAACAAATATATAAGCTGCACCCTAAGAACTGAGGCAAGCAATGTGAGACTTCTACCTAACAGACTTTTCCGGCAACTGTCAGAATTCCGGTGACTTTCTGGCGACTCAGTTTTCCAACAATTTTTCCTACTGCTTTCAAATATGGAGAGAGAGGTTGTGCATCCATCAGGTACTTCTACATTGGCATATTCAGGTATGCTTCCTTTTTCATTTGGATTAATGTCTCAAAAACACTTCCATCCCTTTGGGTTTTAGATTCTAGAGCCACTGACCATATGACTCCTTCATTTAAATACTTCTCCACCTATTCTCCATGTCCTAGCAATAAGAAAATAGCAACTGCTGATTGCACTCTTGTAATTGTAGCCTGTATAGGAAACATCAAAATAAATCCCTTTGTAACCCTAAAAAGTGTTTTGCATGTCCCAAAGTTGTCCACAAATCTTGTCTCTATTCAGAAAGTTACAAATGGCATATCTTGTATTATTATTTTTTATGACCATTGTTGTGTATTCCAGGACAAGGAATCGGGGAGGACGATTGGACGTGCTAGAGAAAGAAATGGCCTTTATCTTCTTGAAGAGTCTTGTGTACCAGTGTTAGAAGAAAACCAATCTCATTCGTTCATGTTAGAGTCTCAACTGTCAAAAAAGAGAAATTTCTACTTTTTCATTATCGACTAGGACATCCCTCTTTTGAAATCATTAAAGTTATGTTTCCATCTCTATTTTCTGGCCTAAAAAATGAATGCCTTCAATGTGATGTATGTGAAATTGTAAAACACAAGCATGTACCGTTTCCATCAAGTAATAAAAAGAGTACCTTTCCTTTTTACCTTGTTCATAATGATGTTTGGGGGCCATCTCCTATTCCAAATGTGTCAGGGGCTCATTGGTTTGTGACTTTTATTGATGACTATACTCGAGTGACTTGGGTTTTCCTTCTTAAACACAAATCTGAAGTAAACAATGTCTTTCAAAATTTCTTCTCATTGATTAAGAATCAATTTGGTGCATCCATAAAGAAACTAAGGTCTGACAATAGGAAGGAGTATTTCAATCAAGTCATTACTTTGTTTTTCCAAAAAGAAGGAATCATTCATGAGTCTTCTTGTGTCCAAACACACAACAAAATGACATTGCAGAAAGAAAAAATAGGCACCTGTTAGATCAAACTAGGGCATTGTTGTTTCAAAAAAATGTTCCAAAAAGTTTTTTGGGGGAGGCTGTTGTCACAACTACTTATCTTATCAATAGATTACCCTAAAAAATCTTGAGATATAAGAGTCCTATGGTACTTTCTTCCTTCTATCCTAACTTATCCACTTCTTGTAAACTTCCCCCAAAAGTCTTTTGATGTGTCTCATTTGTCCATGTTCATTGTCAAGATAGGGGTAAACTTGATCCTAGAGCTCTTAAGTGTGTCTTTGTTGGCTACTCCTATGCTCAAAAAGGGTACAAGTGTTTCCATCCTCCTTCCAAGAGTCTTTGGGAAGATAAGGAGAATAATTTTGATACACTTGTCCTTCCCACTCTTGAGTTAAATTCTTGTGATCTTACACAAAAACCCGAGCAAGAAACATTAGCCCAAAATGAATCCAACAAGGATGCACCCACCAGACTTGAAAATGATACAAGGTTTGGGAAGAATCTGGTTTACACCAGAAGATCAATGGCCATTTCTGAATCAACACACGCCCAAGAGGCCAATCCTACTCTTGTAGATCAGGTAACTAACTCTGATTTTCCAATTTTGAATGATAATCTTTTAGCTTCTCCAAATGAAATGGAAATTTCAGAACATAATGATGACCTTTATCTTCCCATTGTCTTTAGAAAAGGAACTAGAACATGTACCAAAAAGCCTCTCTATCCTATCTCAAATTACATCTCATTTCATAAATTTTCTCCAACCCATAAAACCTTTCTTGCAAATCTAAACTCTCTCAATTCCCACTAATGTTTTTGAGGCATTATCTGATAAAAATTGGAAGCAGGCCATAGATACAGAAATGCAGCCATTGCAGAAGAACAAAACATGGGAGTTGGTTTCTTTTCCAATAGGAAAGAAACCAGTGGGTTACAAGTGGGTGTATACAGTAATATAGGACAGATTGGTCGATTGAGAGGTACAAGGCGAAATTGGTTGCTAAGGGTTTCACACAAACCTATGGGATAGATTACTCGGAGACTTTTGCTCCTGTTGCAAAGATGAATACAGTTCAAGTAATATTATCTCTTGCTGCGAATTTTGGCTGGGAATTACAGCAGTTTGATGTAAAGAATGCTTTCTTGCATGGGGAGCTTGAGGAGGAAATCTATATGGAGCTTCCACCTGGATATGAAGGTGCTGCCAATTCTGTTTTCCGGTTAAAAAAGGCTTTGTATGGGTTGAAACAATCCCCCAAGGCATGGTTTGGGAGATTTACTAAGGTCATGACAGCATTAGGATACAAATAAAGCCAAGGAGACCACACTTTATTCATCAAACACTTGACCTCAGGGGGAGTGATTGTATTGTTATGTATTTGTGGATGATATCATTGTTGTATTTTCATATCCCAACAGAAATATGCCACATATTTGCTGAAGGAGACAGGTATGACAGCTTGTAAACCTCTAAGTACTCCCATGGATTCAAACCTTAAATTGGGTAATGAAGATGACAATGCAGAGGTGGATTAGGAGATCTATCAACGTCTAGTTGGAAAATTGATTTACTTGTCTCACACAAGGCCTGATTACTTTTGCTGTTAGTTTGGGGAGCCCATTTATGCACTGTCCAAGAGAAGTTCACTTACAGGCTACCTATAGAATTCTCCATTACCTTAAGGGGACACCAGGAAGAGGAATTTTGTACAAAAGAAATAAGAATACAATACTTGAAGCTTATACGGATGCTGACTATGCAGGATCAATAACTGATAGGAGATCCACTTCCGGATATTGTACCTTTCTAGGAGGAAACTTGGTAACTTGGAGAAGTAAAAAACAAGATGTTGTAGCACGATCTAGTGCTGAAGCTGAATTTCGGGCTATGGCACAAGGTATTTGTGAATTGCTTTGGTTAAAAATCATCTTAGAAGACTTGAAGATTAAATGGGAGGGACCTATGAAGCTCTACTGTGATAATAAGTCAGCAATCAGCATAGCCCATAATCCTGTACAGCATGATTGTACAAAACACACTGAAGTGGATAGACATTTTATCAAGGAAAAGTTGGATAGTGGTTTGATTTGTACTCCATATGTGCCTTCACTAGGTCAACTTGCAGATATTCTCACTAAAGGATTGTGCACTCCAAATTTTGATAGAATAATATGCAAGCTGGGAATGGATAACATCTATTCTCCAGCTAGAGGGGGAGTGTTGGAAAGTGGAGCATTTAATGATAATTTCCTTTCCAAGTAGCTTAGTTAATAGTTAGCTGGGTTCAATGTATCTTAGGAAGATGTGATTTTTTAATTGTTCTCTTGAAAACAGAATTAGTTATTTATTATCCATGTAATCATTCTGAATATAAATAAATCTATCTGCTGGGTGGAAGATGAACCTAGAAAGGCATATTCAAAATAGCTTTGCTTCTCTCACTCTCTTAACATATATGAACATCAAAATACACATTTTTTTAATTAAGTGACTCAGTTCTAATTTTATAATTGCAGATTGCTTTTGGCTTGAACTTTAAATATAATTATTTCATTAAGGGAAAATTTGGGTCCTCAAGTGATGTTCTTTGGAGGCCTGGACCAGCCTTTTCTCTGTCAGTACCTCTTACGATCCTTGAAGACAATAAAATCGTGGTCAGGGATTCATGGATTAGGTCTGATTGCCAGATGTCTTCAACTCATGCATGGAGCCCCTTCACAGAGGAAACATATCTTCTAGAGCAACCCTCTATATCTTTCCTGAGCAAAGGTATTACTCAGTGTTTTTACACTACTGTTGAAATATTTTATTTTTCCAAATATGTTTCTGAACACTCAAATACTTCCAGTGGTTTGACAGATGATGGAAGGATTGAGAGTCTCCTTGAAAATGATGTCCTAAAGTTTGAGTCACTCGGTTTGGAAGATCAATTACTTTACAACAATGATGACATGGCGATTGCGAACGACAAGGATTTCCAGTCTACTAATGTTCTTTCTGAGAATTACCAGCCTGTTGAGGAACCCTGGCTACATTCATTCCTTTCCATTGTCTCTAACAATAAAATGGAATCAAATGTATCTGAAAATGGTGACACTGCAAAAGAGAAGGTGAAGCTGGCAGATAGAGAACAGTTGTTACTTGAAGAAAGTAGTAATATAATGTCAAAAGACTCCTTTTCCACCATTATTCTAATTAACTCATCAATATGTACCATGCAAAGAATTGCAGTACTGGAGGATGAAAAATTGGTTGAATTATTGTTGGAACCAGTCAAGAGTAATGTGCAATGTGATAGCGTATATGTTGGGGTGGTCACAAAGCTTGTTCCTCATATGGGTGGGGCTTTTGTAAGTATTGGGAATTCTAGATCTGCTTTTATGGATATTAAGCAAAATAAGGAGCCATTTATATTCCCTCCATTTCGTCAAAGGACAGCAAAGCAAGAAATCAATCTCGAGGGAAAAAATGATCACACGTCTCATGTTGTTGATGTATCTGATGGAATATCAGACATAAAATCTGAGGACGGTTGTTTAAAATCTGTACACAATGACTATGATGAGCATGAAGGATATGATGATTTTTATATTCCAGAAGTTCTTAAGGAGAATGTGAATGGTAGCATGGTTGATGATGAAGTAGAAGTTGACTTTGAGGATGATATAGAGGGAAGTGATGTCCATATAGAAGGAGAAACAAATAACAGTTCTTTTCTTCTTGGCACGAATGGGTCTGTCAACTCTCATATTTTGCAAACAAAAGATACAAAGAAAGCAACACATGTGGCTTCTGGAGAAAATAAATGGATCCAAGTTCGCAAGGGAACCAAAGTAATTGTCCAAGTTGTCAAAGAGGACCTTGGTACAAAGGGTCCGACTCTGACTGCTTATCCTAAACTAAGAAGTAGATTCTGGGTATGTGCTCTTTTATGGTTGCACCTTCATCAAGTTTTATTGTATATCATTCTTGTCTTTCATGTAAATTATCTATACCGTGTTTCATCTGAATCAGACTCTGACCTGCAGGTTTTGATTGCATGTTGTGATAAAATTGGAGTCTCAAAAAAGATTTCTGGTGTTGAGCGCACGAGGTTGAAAGTTATAGCAAAGACATTGCAGCCTGAGGGTTTTGGCCTCACTTTAAGAACTGTTGCTGCTGGTCATTCTTTTGAGGAACTGCAGAAAGACTTGGAACGCTTGCTTTCAACATGGAAAAATATAATGGAACATGCAAAGTCTGCTGCTCTTGCTGCTGATGAAGGGGTGGAAGGAGCTGTTCCTGTAATTTTGCACAGGGCAATGGGTCAAACTCTTTCAGTGGTCCAGGATTATTTCAATGAAAATGTTAGTTCTGTTACTAGTTTAGAGTCACTATTGATTAGAAAATTGTTTAACTTAACGGTATTTATTTATTTATATTAAAAAGAAAATCCATTTTACATTCTGCTTCTCCTGATTACTTTTTGTCACGATATACTTCAGGTTAAGAAAATGGTGGTTGACTCCCCAAGGACATTTCATGAGGTATGGCATTAGCTACTTGCAAAAGGCTAAGTTTCAATATTGGCTTTTCTTCCCTCATTAATAGAGTTAATCAACAAGACTAATTCATTGCAAGAATTGGTTTGTGAACCCAACAGTTGCATAGGCTGTCACATGTCAGTTTACCATTTTCTATTTGCAAAAGCCAATCAAAGCCTGGAAAAGTGATGAACTGAATCTTACATCTTACTTGTGTACAAAACTTTATTTAAATTTATGATCCTAGGTTAGCATGCTGATCCAGTTGTTTGTAGTCAAATAGTGCAATGTGAATGGTATAATTATTTTTTGTAATTTAAAAACTTGTATCACTGACTAATTTATGGTTCAGTATACAAACTGACACTTCCATTTTGGTGATTTCAAACGTTTCATTTATTCTTTAGGTGACCAATTACCTTCAAGAAATTGCCCCTGATCTTTGTGATCGAGTTGAACTATATGATAAAAAAGTTCCCTTGTTCGATGAATTCAACATTGAAGGAGAGATAGATAATATTCTCAGCAAAAGGTGAAATTTTGTGACTTCTTTTTGTAACTTTTAGTGTGTATTATCCTTGTCCTTATTGTCTTCTTTTTCTTTATAGATATTTTGTTGGATTGTGTTAGAACATCTTCATTTCATATTAGTGTTTTAGAATATTTTTAGAATATATCGTGTAATCAATTAGTTATCTAATTGAGGAGGAAATCTTAATCATCACTTTTTATTATGTTTCGTTATTTAATTAGGGTTAGTAGTCTTTTTGTATTAGTAGACTTGTAATGGTAATAGTAATACTAGTATACTACACTAGTACTTCAATTAATATTAGTATAAAGAGGAACATTGGATTAGTATTTTGTGTCATGATGCATCACAACAAATCAATATCAATCTCAGATCATTCATTGGCTTATTTTTCTGTTTTACTACTTCCTTACCTAAACTCTAATTCCAACAGACTGCTTATATGTAAACCAACTTAGTGTGATATAAAATGTAGCAGGTGATGATGATTATTTGTCATTTTTTTTAAGCTAACAGCAAAAAACATTTGGTTTTTAATCATGTTGTTCTTGGTGTTAGTTGGGATAAAATAATCATAATTGACCTTTTCAATTATAAAGGGCTTTCTTAAAGCAAATTCTTAATCATATCTTCCTGATATCAAATAATTGAATTTCCATAAGATGCCCAGTGTGATTAAAAATCAGAATGTTGTTATTGTTAAAAAGAATAGAAGAAAATGCCAAAAAGAATATTGTTATTGTTAAATGGCAGTCCCCCTCCCTTGATATTTTGTATAAGATGTCAATTGATCTGGCCTTCCTGGACACTTAGTATTAAAATACTTAACTTAATAGCTTTCTTTATGCTGATCAATCTATAGGGTTCCACTTGCTAATGGAGGTTCTCTAATCATTGAACAAACCGAGGCATTAGTTTCCATTGATGTAAATGGAGGACACGGGATGCTTGGTCATGGAAATTCACAACAGCAAGCTATTCTAGATGTCAATCTTTCCGCTGCAAAACAAGTATGTTAGATGCAACACTCTATTATCATTTATTTGTCCATCACATAGGCTTTACACTTTTGTAAGATAAACTTTGCATTTTTCTTGTTCTGCTGACAAGTACTGTTAACTGTTTATTCTTCAATCTTCATTACTTTCTTTCATTTTTATAATATATATTCAGAACATCCTTTAAAGTGGAGTGCTTCACCTTAAATCCTGATATATTTCTGAATGGTCAATGAATTCCTCTTCATAAGAATTTCAGGGATGTTTCAAGAAATTTAATATTTAATTTGGAGTTAACCTTTGGTCTATTGTCAATATAAATTTTATACACTATCAAGTAAAAAATATATACTGTGAAAATAAGATATTTTACTTTCACCAATACTAATCCGTGGTGGCATATTGTTCTATGGCAGTCTTGAGTGTTTTACACTGACATTGGATATAATTTAAATTTACTTTCACCAATACTAATCCGTGGTGGCATATTGTTCTAGTAGTTAATTGAAATTGAGTACCAACAATATCTATAAAAAGGTTCTTTGCTTCATGCTAGGCTTGAGTTAATTTGTCTCATTTGATAGTAAGGAGATAGAATCATGATTTTTTGGAAGAAATGTAAATTTTGTCATTATGCTGATCTGTATTTAAATGAAGGGCTAATGAAGGAAAAAAATAAATAGGGTTTGCACTAGTCGAAGCTTCTAAGAAGAAAGACATTTTAAAAGTCTATTTTTACTCAGCATACCATTCCATTAATCAAAGTTTCCTGGTTCACAACTTCCATACTAATCAATGTAGCACCTATAACCTCTTATTTGGTGATAAAAGAGTTTACAAGATCAAGGACCCAATTACAATTCTTTTTAGTTTAGGCCTTAGGGACCTAATTAAAAATTCCCAAATAGTTTAGGGACCTATTGATTAATTTAACTTAAGTAGATAAATGGATAGAATGGATATTTATACTTGTGGCATTACATACAAATTAGAGAATTCTATATTAACCCTGACAATCTTGTAAGATAATTCATGGAGTTATATATTTCATTATTGATTCTATTTCATTTTTCTGATTTTCTTTTATTAAGTAAAAAAAATAATTTTGTGCCTTTGTTTTCTTTTGCAACATTAATTCATGTAAAGCGGTATAATTTTTTAATAGAAACAATGTGTTACAGATTGCAAGGGAGTTGCGACTACGGGATATTGGAGGCATCATTGTGGTAGATTTCATTGATATGACAGATGAGGGTAAGTAGAAATCTCCCACATGTTTGTGCATATTAAGTATTGAGTTACGGAAGAAGGCATCTCTCATATTTTTAAAACATTTTAGTATTACTGTTTGGAGTTTTAAAATCACTGACTAAAGCTTTAAATAATCCTACTTAGTAGTTTTCATGGCATTATTTTGTTATTTTTAATAGTTTTTTTTTGTCGGTTAATGTTAATTGTTAGTTTGTTATCTTTTGTTAGTGGGAGGGATTCAAACCCATGACCTCTCCCTCTCCCTTTCTCCCTCCAACCACCAAGCCAACCTTTATTTTTAATAGTGACATGTAAAACTGCATAGCTTTTAATCTTCCCCTTATAACTCACAAGTCATGAGTCATGACTATCACCATGCAAAATTTGTCAACCTAACTTGTAAGCATGCATGATATTATTTATATGCTTGCAAATTAAGTTATCATTGGCAACAAAGTTCAATTATTGATGGGTTATTTGGTTTGAATTTGATACAATCAAATTTGCTCTCTAGAGAAATGCTAGCAACACTTTCTCTAACATCCACTTTTGAATACACTCTTTGCTATTGACTGAAATTTGTTGGAAATTACAAAATTTTGTGGGTCCCGCTTCTTATTTAATGAGATCCGTTAATGATTTTGTAGTTTCCAATAAGTTTTATCCAATAATAAAGAGTGTGTTAGAAGGAGTGTAGTTGAGTGTGTTGTTAGCACTCTTCCTCTCAAACAGTATTTTCACGGATTGAAATGTTTTTTTTTTCTTCCTGTTAACTATTCTCCTTTTTTCCATCTGATTGAAATGTATTTGATCATTACTTACAACCTGCAAGGGCTTCCATAAAGGCTGGACTACAATTACACATTTATAAAATTTATTCAAAATTTTTGTGCTGGAAAGTGGTAATGACAACATCTTACTCTCTTCCTTTTCTTTGTGAGCCTGCATTTCCACCTAGTTGGGCTGAGTTCTTACAAGATGTGATGGATTTTATCTTGAGGAAAATATCCCTAAGTTAGGCGGCCTTGTTCATTTTGTTTTCTCAGTGTGAACTTCTAAAAAATTACGATCTGCTGAGTTTGAAATATGAACCTACTGGCTTGCGACTGTCTTTAGTATAATATTACCCTAAATTTCTGGATAAATGAAATGTACAAAAATAGTTTTATATCTCTAACCAAAGTCCTTTGAAGTGAAGATCTACTGAGTTTGAAATGTGAACAAAGTACAGACTTGCAACTGTCTTCAGTATAAATATAATAGACCCTAAATTTCTTGATAAATGCCAGGGTTAAGTAGATGCTTGGTCTGCTAGATCCTAATAACATGTCAGAATATCTCTTCCCTACAAGCTTTACTTGTTAAACAAAACCCATACTGGTTTTGAAATTTGTGACATCTCTCTTCAATGGGAAAAATAGTATTAGCTCTCCTTCCATCAGATGTTGTACCTACTTTTGTATACTGTGTTCTCTTTTGTTTGAGAGTCTCAATATCACTTTGTACACAGAAATGATTGCATCAATGTTTTCAGAAGAACTGTAATTGGCCTGACCAATCTGTATAGGGATGCAAAATATTTTGGAGCTCATCTGCAGCCAACTCTTCTATAAAACCAGTAGTGGGGACCTAGAAGTCCCACTTAAGTTTTAAGTTGTACTATCTCTGTCCCTGTATACAGAGACTCTTTTTGAGAAATTTGTTTGTCCCTTTTTATAAGAACCCCTTTTAGATTGTCTATTGTATAAATTATTTTTTGACCAAAATACCCTTAAATCCTTAATTACTTCACAATTTTGTAATCAATAAACAATGAGTGCTATAAATTAATAAGATTAACTCATTCTTTCTCTTGTGAGGATTGAGGAGGATGACTAGTGCATATTAATTAATTAGGTGAAACTAGTGAGATGATGAAATAATACAAATTATTAACAAATTTAATGTCACTAACTAAACTAACCAACTTTTTTAATTCCTGTGAATGAGTTAAATGGGTCTTTTATATAGGGACATATGTAGTACACAATTAACAATTTATTTAAAAATGAATTATTTTCTCAACTGTATTCTTTTATTCCTGGTTTCTGGATTCAGTTATTGGCCCTCATTTTTGTCTGTCTGGACTGCTGTAGTTAATTCTTCAAATTTCAAACTTAGGTGCAGAAGAATAAGAGACACAAGAGAAAATAATTAAAAAAGAACACTAAATAGACAGTCAGTGATTGGATCACCTGATTTTTGCCATCAAGTTTGTGGTTGCCCTCACACCAAGTCATCAGGTTGTCCAGGGACTTTGTGCTTTAAAGCCACCTAATGCCACATCAGATATTAGTTTTGCCTGATTTTCATTACGTTGGAAATGTAGAATTCTATTCTCACCCTGTGTTCTCATTATGTACCTTCATAGAGTGAGAACTGGTAGATGTAACTGATTATGCCTCAATGGCTCAATGTAAACAATCTCACTAATGTCTTAATATTCTTAAGTTTAAGTTGATGAATGATATGAGTATGAAATAGTTCAATATTTATGCCACTGTGATATGACATCTCCCTTGGTGGTATTATTCTCAAGGTCTTTATCAATATATTTATTTATTAAATTTGGATTCTTCTTGATCAGCAAATAAAAGATTCGTCTATGAAGAAGTCAAGAAAGCCATTGAGAGAGATAGATCAATGGTGAAGGTCTCTGAATTGTCTAGACATGGACTTATGGAAATAACTCGAAAGAGGGTATGTTGCTTGTCTATGGTGAATATTAGCCATTTGTTATCCCATTATCAGAGACAAGTGTGGAAATAGAAAGATGTGTTTCATAGGAAACATCAAGCGACCTTTCCCCTTTTTCTTTTGTATCTAATAATTCCAATGGTTTTATTCAAGTATAACTTCTCAAATAGTATGCCAAATTTACTGATCGCCATCTTTCATGCTTGCTTCAACTCAGACATGCTAAAATTTACTGATATCTGTATTGGTGTCCTTTGTGTGGGGCTCTGTTGGGGTTTTGTTATTTCTGTTTTTGGAAGGTGGCACCTAGTGCCTTGTAATTGCTATCTTCAGTACCTCTGGTACTGTTTAGTTTATTAATAATATTCCTAATTTTTCCTTCCAAAAAAAAAGACATGCTAAAATGGCTATAGATTAAAAGAATAATGCTTGAACTACATTTTTCTTTTTTAAGTTGCATTCCCTCTGATAATTGTTGGCACAGCACTCAGTTAAGTTTAGTAAGATTTATTAAAATGAATTACCAATGTTTGACAGGTTCGACCAAGCGTGACATTCATGGTTAGTGAACCATGTGCCTGTTGCCATGCCACAGGCCGGGTGGAAGCTTTAGAGACGTCCTTCTCAAAGATTGAACAGCAAATCTGTCGGCTTCTTGTAAGTAGACATTTTCAATTTCAGAATTTTGTTTCAGCCATAAATCACGGGGACAAAGAAGCCTTGAACCTAAGTGGGACATTGAAAAGTTCTATTTGACATTTCCTTAAGCACCTATAACCAAGAAAGTTGTATATATTATATAAGATGGACTTTAGGGTCTCCCTGTTGACCTGTCTTAGTGCATATTACCTGCTGCAATGTATTTTTCTTCTTTTCTCTTGTTTATTGGTAATTTGTATCACTAGATCATAATAAGGCTTTGTTCATTTGTCATAGTTTTGCTACTCATTGGAGTGACTAGTGAGTGTGATTTCTTGTTTGTTGTCATTCACATCCCAGGCAACAATGGACCAAAAGGCAGACCCTGAAAAACCCAAGTCGTGGCCAAAATTTATTCTGAGGGTTGACCATCGTATGTGTGAGTATCTGACTTCAGGGAAAAAGACAAGACTTGCAACATTGAGCAGTTCTCTCAAAGTCTGGATTCTCTTGAAGGTATAACTGATCAATGGATAGTTGCTATGCTTGTACACTTTAGCCATGTTTTTATATTTATCAATTCAAGTTACTTTTAGTATAATATACCTGCTATTGCTTACCGGAAGTATCGGAAGGGTTGGTTTTACTTTGCTAAGTGTGGGGGCAAATCCTTCAGTGCCGTGATGATGATGATGACCTGAATAATAATAATAAATTGGATTTGGATCCTCTATTTTAGGAATGCTTCCTAGATGTTATCCTTCACTGCATATTACATTTCTGTTGAGTGAATGACATGCAAGTGCAGATGAACTCTTTAGAAGCTAGGTTGGAATTTTATTTAATGGTGTAATTTTTGTCATAGAAGATTTTTGGTGTCAAAGCCTATATATGTATATTAAATGTGATTTTGTGTTTGATAAAGCAATACTATGAAGATGACTGTGTCTCAGTTAATTCTTATAGGCTTATAATTTTCAAATCCTGCATTGCTTAGCAGTGATTATCTGTTTGTAATCTTTCAGGTTGCCAGAGGGTTCATTAGAGGATCGTTGGAGGTCAAACTATTTACAGATGACAAGGTGGAAAAAAACCAGCATAAAGTTGCCATTTCAATGTTAAGATCCTCAGAGACCAGAACCAAAAAGCCTGGCCAAAACGTGACTCTTGTTCAAGTTAAAAAATCAAAGGCTAGGGGAAAATAAACCGTTCTTCCTTGAAATAGCATTTGATCTAGCTCCACATGAATTTTGTCTGTTCCATACTTAGGGAGAAAAACTAGGGTCACAGGGTGGAAGGGCAAAAATAATCCGAGTTCACTTTTTGAAAGCAAGTTAGAATCAAGCTGCTATAAGTTCTGCTTTCAGGCGGGTATATACCACTCTGAAACTGATCACAGTGAGCAATTTTGTTTGTAAAGAACGACACTTTTTTTTCTAATTGATTACAAGTAGCAGTTTTCACATCATTTGAAACAAGTGCCATGGAAGGATAAGAAAGAGAAACTGGGGAATAGTTCCAGCCGGAGCAAATAGTTCAAGAGTAATGCTAGTGTCATCACAAAAACAATAGCATGAGCTGAGTTGTGAATGTTTCAATAGAGCTACCCCCATGAATTTTATTTTGTACATCATTTCTTTGATATTATTCTTAAAGTAAATTACACTGAGAGACTCCTTTAGATTTTGTCAAATTTCTTTTGATACTTTTTTTTTCTTCTCTTACCTCTACATTAATCTCTTTAATTGTTTGAAAAACATTATACCAAAATTGCAATTTAATCAAAATTTGGATATTTTACTATTGTTATAACTTTATTAGATAAGCTGCCCTTTAAGGCCTTTAACTAATTTTTAAAAAACCGTGACCTGACTATTAGTGTATAGGCTTTGAATTAAAAAAAAAATGTACATTGATTAAAAATTAGTGAAGAGGCTTGATCTGAATTAGGCTTGATATAAATAGTTTTGGGCAGGCAGTTTTTCTTCCTATGGATACTTATACTCCACTCCTTATAATTAGCATTCTAATTGCTTTATTCAAATTCTTTAACAAATTATATGCACCACCTTGCTCGGATTACAACTGTATTACTGATAGCTAACGGAATTGATGTCTAAATTAGTTGTGTACTGATTATTTCATTCAAATGTGTTTGATTCATTTTATTTTATCATTTTCATAAGATTTTTTTTTGGAAAAAATAATATTATTTCTCAGAAATAATCAGTACATGAATTAGATTGACCCTTTTGAAAGCATCCAAAAAAAGTGTTGTCAAGAAATAAATTTTGAACCCTAGCCAACATGAAAAAGGAGACAGTAAATGAAAATGTCCTTATTTTGTCAAATGTAATGCTTTTTTTTTTTAAATTAAGATAAATCATTGAACTTGTAAAATCATTGGTTCAGGATTCACTAATTAGTGGGAGTTGAATCCAACTGATAATCTGTATTTAATACAATATAATATATACATTAAATAATGAGGAAAAAAAATAGTCATCATATTATAATTCATCATGTATGATAAATTATTTGATTTTTAAAATAATTATCTTAAAATAATTCAAACAATGATTTGTGATTGGATGACACTCTCAATATACAGACATTAAACTCTTAAACAACAAACTTAGTATAAAAAAGTAATAAACTAATTTTTTTAAAAAAATAAAATGATATTAAGTAAAAAATTCAAATTAGTATGAAAGATCATATTACATATTCATATACAAGTATTTGTTTTAAAAACATTTTAGAAAATATTTACAAAAAACTTTTTTAGTTTGAAAAAACCGATTCAAACCAATTTTTAACATCGATTTTAACCTAGTTTTGACTATATTCGGCTTTTTCTTTGACAAAACCTTCATTTTTTGCTATATAGAATTTCCTAAGTTGTCTAGACAGGTCATCCTTCAGTTGATCAGTTCTTAATTCATGTGGTTTTTAAACATGCCGGTCCAATTTTAAAAACTATTGATAGAAGAATTTGTAACATCATCACAATGAATTTCAAAGAAAATGAAAGAATCTATAACATTACAATTCCTAAATGTCATCGCGGTTTCCTAACAGCGATAAGAGAAAATGACGTTCACATTGAAAACTCAGAAAGGAGTTTGGTGAAGCATTTTATTTACCTTGTATTGAATTCATCTACTCATGAGTTATTTGTGTCCTTTTATGTGTTTTCTAGTATAGTGAAATCTTAACTAACTTCAGATGCACATTGAAAGCTTCCCTAACAGCCCTTTCATATTGTCTTTATGGCAATGAAAAAACATTTCAATCTTTGGAAAATATCCACCTTGTCTTTTTCTTTAGGGAAATACTTTTCTCCTCCGTTTACATCAGTGGCATGCCTCAATACAGGAAACAAAATCAAGTACTAAAATAACATGACCAACACCCCTAACAACTGACAATTGAATTATATCTTAGAATTTCTTGTAAACTGGCATGGAAATGCAAAAGAGAAAAGAATATATACACTGATAGGGTAAATGATTTTCACTGTTATCAAATCATAATTCGCTGTCTATGATAAATATGTTAATTTTTACAATAATTACCTTAAAATTCATGCCAACCATGATTTTGATTGGTTAATAGTGTAAAGTTTTTTACACTACATAGAAATTAAGCTCAATGCAAAAAGGGAAAGTACAAAATAAAAAATCAGCATAGGCAGTTTTGTTTCAGTCATCCACAAGGCTAATACTTAGACATAAGGGATTTATGAACGAACCAAATTTAAATTAAGAACATCAAAACTTCCAAGTAGTCACTACTCTTACAATACAAAAGTATAACAATTTTACTCCTCACTGCTAAGGCTAAAGGATACAAATTCTCAAATGCAACACATATAACAGCTAAAAGTACATGAGACTATGAGAGTATATTTCAATATATCAAGCATTGCAGTTCCAAATCTCACATTAGTTTGCTGCAACATTACA
This sequence comes from Glycine max, assembly GCF_000004515.6. Classification (NCBI taxonomy): domain Eukaryota; kingdom Viridiplantae; phylum Streptophyta; class Magnoliopsida; order Fabales; family Fabaceae; genus Glycine; species Glycine max. The sequence goes on along the minus strand of NC_016089.4, from coordinate 42,930,845 downwards.
GGTATTAATACCATCCTTGCAATCACTGGTCAAATCATTGAAAGTTTCAAGCTGCTTTTTACCTCTAAAGAACACTTCTGTATCAATGGACACTCTCATGTAACCATCGAATTCAACTGGAATGCCATTATTGAGTTTTGTTGTCTCAGAGTACCATTCACTATTTTCATCCCAAAGCTCCGTGTACTCATCAAGAAAATGAGTGGTATACTTATCTTTCAGAGGGTCAAAGAAAGATGTATCAGGTTCATTTGTTGCAATGTAGAGGTTCCTTCCTTCGTCAATCTTGTCGCGCAAGGTTGAGAGAAGCGCATCAGGGGAGGTGTGTGCATCAAGATTTGGCCAAAGCTCCTTGTTCCTTGCCTTTTCCCCCCTCACAACATGAACAGAATCATAGTCCCAGTTCAACTTTGAAGATATTGCAGACACTATATCCATCAACCGCCTTGATTTCCATAACAAATGCCACGGCCTTTGCACAACAGATTCTGTCTCTCCTTCACAGACTCTATACCAGTAGTTATCCGGCTCGACAGATCCAAACTTCCTCATGATCAAGGCATCCTTCACATCCATAAGCTTCATGGGCGTGACCCTGAAATCCTCCACAAGATGAAGACTCATCCCATCTTTTTGTTGCCATTGGTTCCAATCTGCCCAAAACTGCTCCTTGTCCAATACAGACGCCGCCTCCTTTAAATGCTCAAAATCAAAGTAGAACCTGAAATCTTTTCCCTCCTCATCCTGCTTCGATGATGTGTATATCGAAGACAGACATATGCTCAAATCCATAATCAATGTTCGGTTCAGGTACTGAGCTTCCCCAAGAGCACACAAGAAACTCCACAAGTAATGATTCATGCTCTTGCACCTGTCTCCACCACCCTCATAAAGCAAGTATTTACCATGACTAAACGAACTTTCAGACTCAACCACAGGGAGGCTGTCATTAACAATCTCTCCAACAACAGGTAACGTGTTCGCCTGGTACATATCCAGTGGCGTCTTCTCTAACCCAGCTTTCTGATGCTTCTTCCTCTTCCTTGCATTGACACCAGTATGGTACTCCCCAATGCTAACAACACTAAGTGAACAATTCGCAGACCTATCAATCACAAATCTCCTATAATCCTTATAAAACGCAGCAGCCTTCCCTTCCTTCGGCCTAAACCGCCACGCCATATCACAAGTGCTTTCATTGGAACCACGAACCGGCTTCCCAAATCGGTAAAAATGGATGTCCTGAAACTTTTCAATTGTTGCCCTCATCATCAAATGAAACACCTCAGGGTCCCTACAATCAATAGGGCCACTAACATCACAATCAGAAGCAGCGGCCGCATCACCGGCATCAGTAATTTCGGCACTAGCAAAGATATCAACATCAGTTGAGTTGATAATGGACCCAAACACAGTTTCATTAGCAGCCATGAAATCCTCCCCTGTTCTCACAACACTGTTATCAGACTTGAAAGTGGCATTGGATTTGGAAGTGAGGAATGTGGTGATCTTGGTTGAAGGGTGAAACAAGGGATCCTCAGGTTCATAAGTGGCAGCCATAATGGTGAAAACCAAAACCCCAAAAACAAAAAATGAGAAGCAAACGTTCCCAATCATGGCCATGGCATTCTGACCTAAATTCTCAGGCCTGAAACTCCCAGTTCGGGAAAATGCAGCCCGACCCAACATTCTTCTTGTGTATCAAATCACCACCAAGTTATGTACCCTACATGAACATGAAAAAACAATGATACCCAGTAAACTATAATGGATTAAGACAACAAAAAGGGTTTAAAGTTCGCATTTTCTTTAGAGAGAGAGAAAAAAAGATGAAACGAACAAGTAATGGAATTTGAAGATCTGAAAATAAATGGAAACAGAATAAAGCTAAATCTTAATATCCATTTATCCAAATTACAAGATCTGAACGCAGAATTGATGATAACTAACCTCTTCTTATTATCTTGACAAATGAGGGATCAAGCAAAAGGGCATCACTGACACCCTCTCTCTCTCTTTCTCTCACTGACTCAACAAAAGGATTTTGTGCTGCCTATGTATATGCAATAATGCAAGTCGTCAACACAAAAAACGAATTTTTATATCATCTATAAAAACAAATTTTGATAATTAAATATTAGAAGAAAAAAAGAGAGAAAGAAGAAGATAGTAGTATAATAAGATTGTGATAGAGTAAACAGAGTGAGTGGAATGCGCACCATGGAAAATGGAGGCAGAAAATGACGTGAGAAGATTGAAGAGCTTGGCGTAATGCGCACCCATGCATCACGTGATATGGTATATTATATTATTACTATGATTATGATTATAATAGTAAATGTATATTAGTCCTCATATTTATGTAATTTTTGTTCGTCTAAATTTCTGTTAATAAAAAGATGAAATTGTTAATTTATTTTATCCACAATAATTAATTGTTAATGAAAAATTCAAATTCACATATCTATTTCTCCCTTTCTTTATTATTTATCATCAAGCCAATTTTATATTTCTTGATCAAATTATTAGCTGATTCACAACTTCAGTAAAAAGATGAATTTGTTGATTAAATTAATATATATATTTTATACTTATTACAAAATAAAAATAAGCGCTAGTAAGATATTTTTGGTTTTTATATTTTTCTCAATAAATTGCAATGGGATATGGACACGATTTTATGAATTTATGATATCTGTTTGTTGGTGACATAACATAACTTAAGAACATGGTAGCTTTGGCACATACTACTATGGTAGAGTACTTGGGGTCACCGACAATGGAAAAAAGGTAAGTTGAAAAGTGAAGAATCATGACACGCCACTCTACGCTGTCAGGCTGCTACGTGGTACGATGCCCTTTGTTTTTCGACGGTTAAAATTTGAGAGGGAATTGTTTTCTAAATAAAATGGAATAATTTTTTAAAAAATATTTTTTAATTTCTGTAAAAATTATTAAATTGTTTTTTTTGTAATGAATTTATGAAAAGGATGAATTTTATTTTTATAATTCATAATTTGATAGGACCAAAAAAATGAGTTTTTTAAAATATAAAAAAAAAAATCAAAGAATGATGAAGTCCCGTGCTTTTAAGGGGAAAAAGCATAATATCAAATACCCTCATTCTCGAAATTGAATGTTCTGTTTTTATTCATATGATTTAATAAGTATCATTTTGAAAAAATTAATTATTTAATCATCTAGTTATATTTATTTTTTTAAAATTGGTCTTCTGACTTATTTCTTTATTTTTGTTTTCTAATTTTCCGTGGTACAACTTCCATAGATCTATTAAACTTTGTCATAGTTAATACGCAATATTGGGCATTTGTTTCATGTATTCCTACTTTTGTTTCATTTCATGCGCTTCCCATTATATTTTAAAAAATCTATTACAAAATATAAATTTTTATTTCGAAATTAACTTTCCAAGAATATAATAAAAAGTGCGATAAATAAAAATAGGAGTGCAGGAAACAACACCCTCAATACTGACCTGGTATGTGGGCAAAATGGCATTATTCTTAAAATATTTTTTATTTATTTAATATCTATGTTTTCTTTACAATCTCCACTAAATCAAATCCCAAGCCAAGTGACTACACTGATGTTTCCAGCTGATGAGGGCCCATCCTACCCATCTTTATTGTTAAGGATAACTATTTAGAGAGAAGGAGATTAATGATTGTCTTTGATTGTAGCCAAGTATGTGGAAAAACATGACAAGCATAGAAAAAGAAATGTCTAAGTATGCATAAGATTTCTTCACCCTCCATTAATGTACTCTCCTAATCTCTTCTCTTTTAAAAGGAATTTTTTAATCTTTATTAAGGAAATTTAACATGGAATATAAAATATTTTTCCTCATAAAATTCCTAAATTCTAATTCATCTGTGACTTGTTACTTATTCACTTTAACTATCAACTTTATAGCTACTAAATAATTTTTCAGATAGCTTTTAAGTTTCCCATTGGCTTTTTAAACTACTTTTACGATCATATCCTTAATATAAAAGTAATGTCCCATGTTACATCCATTGATTGATCTAGAGTGCATATAATTAGCAATCTTTCACAAGTTCACGTTCATGACTCGGTGAAAAAGAAATACATGCAAAGACAAACTCATTTATGTATGTGCAAAGCACAGCATCCTGGCCAAAGTAATGAGGTGTAAATGTAGTTAATCAAGAGTGATGACGTAAACAGATCAATCCCAAGTTAGTCTGGTAAAAATCATGACACTAGTCATGTAGAGCAGCGTAGACTCACTTTGCATGGTGATCTAATTAACACACTAACTTGCCCCCCAGAGAAGAAAAAATAAAATAAGAACACATATATACAAGTTAAAACTCAATTTTGCAGTTGCTTGATGAGGGAAAAAAGGTACACATCAAGTGGATGGAATAGGAGTACAAGATGCAGCCCTATGCTGGATGCATTTCATGCTGTGTTCCATACTCCTTTGAACCATATCTTGCAATAACCGTTTGGCAGTTTCAGCAGCTTTATCTGCTCCATCTACCCGTTCAGCAATGTCATAAACAATTTTCTCCAAAACTGATGAGGTTAGTCTTTTTTCTGGGGGAGAATCTCTGAGCAAATCCAGAAGCACACGTGCTCTATCTTGAGCTTCAGCTGTGCCCTCCACTGTCAGACGTAACAGACCCGGAATTGCTCCTTCTTTAAGAATCAGTTCCCGGTATTTATCTCGACAGCTTCGACATAATGATAGCAGAGTTCCAACAGCGTGTTCTGTGCTGACAAGTGATCCATCTTCAACTGTCTCTACTAGCGTTAAGATTCCACCATCTGCAATTGAGATTGCAGTTCGTCCTTCTTCGGAGTTGGAAAGGATTTCAAGCAGTGCTGTGGCTTTTTCTGCAAACTTGGAATACTTCTTGCACTCTTTAAGGAGGTTGAGCAGAGGGAAAACAGCACTTGCATCAAGAAGTTCAATGGAATTCTCAATGCCAGTAGAAAGATTATGGAGGGCTGTAACAGCATCAACTTTTCCTTGAACACTTCCAGATTTGAGAATTTGAACAAGGAGAGGTCCGGCTCCAGAAGCAGCAATAATGGGCTTGTTGGATGTGGCAGCTGAGAGTGTCAAGATTGCAGCTGTAGCTAATTCTCGTATACCGCTATTTTGCATCTTGAGGAGCTCCACCAGTGGAGGCATAGCACCATCTGTCACTATTTTGACCTTGTTTCTAACAAATATGAAGTCCAAAATGTTATACAAAGAACTAATTTCTAAGAGAAACATAACTTATGAAGAGCAGGACCCAAAGCATAAAATCAGAAAGGAATAACAACAATAAGAGTAGTAAAAGAATACACTGAAGATAATACAGATTGCAGAATGCTTCGACCTTGTTAGGCACAATGTATCCGGTAAACATGAATTTTCTAGAGTTGAAACAAAAAATAATACTTAAAATATACCACACCCAAAAATGTCCAAGTCATCACCCAATCAGGCAAACTAGTAGTCGAACATATGCAGAAGCAATCGTACTAATGATCACATGGGATCCATAACTAAGTAACAATTGGTTCTCTCAATTATCAGTACCATATCACTGTGAAATCAATATTCATTTCATATTAAAAGAGTATAAACGTTCACAAAAAAGATTAACATCAGTAGCATCTACATTTTAACAGGCCAATAGAGAAAGTAGTCCTGCACAAGAATGAGACTCACAAGCAAAATCAATTAACTAACCTAACATTTGGAATTGACCAATTTCTCCATGGAGCATTTTGGTTACTAACAAAGGATGGAGTTAAAAATCCATTCAACCAAAGCTCAAAAGAAAATGAAAAACATAAGGATCAACAGGTGGTATCTTGCACTTATTGTCAAATTGTTTTCTTCACCAATTGTAGAAAAACAAAATGGAGAATCCAGGAAAAAAAAGAAGGAAAACTGACTGGCAAATAGTTGTTTCCTATTCATCATTCCAATGACATACAGATAAAGTAATTTTAGCTTCTGAGGTTCCAGGATTCCAGATTACGACCATATATTTGTTCAATGCTTCATGAAACAAACTTTTTGGCTAGTTTATTACACCCAACTGCAGGAGACATTAAATATTACATACTTGGGGTTATTGTCCTTGAACTTCATCAAGTTGCTCAACATTGAAAAAATCTGCCAAATTTCTGTTTCATCCTATGGAACTGTTTCAAATGTGGAAGCTACATAATAGGAAGATACAAAGGTAATGCTAATGCCACATCATCTAAAAACTCACTAGCATCAAATTGAGAAGCATGTTTAATACTTATAGTAGGTAATCTATATACACAGAAAATTTCTCTTCCTCTGGTTAGTAGCTTTACAATCACAGGCTCAAAGCTGCTGGTTCAGTAAGGACATGACTTCTGAGCAGAAAGATGTGGTGCAACTATGAAAAGTGTCTAAACACTTTCTAACTTCTAGTATATGGTTATCAAAATCATACAAATTGTATGATTCAAATTGCGATTCGATATGACATCCTTGGTGGTTGACTCAGATTGCAAGGTGAATTGAAATCAACTCAGAATCACACCTAAAATGGTTTGAAATAGTTTCTGAATCACAAGAATCACATTTCTGAGTCGAATTGTGCAATGTGTTGCATGCCCAGGTCACATGTAAAAAGAGGTCGGGCCACTGTGACCTGTTTCTAAAGAATTGATTTTTAGTTTTTTTTTTTGTAATTATTTTATAAGATTGGAGGGAAACTGAAGAATCTTTCCCTCCCATGATTCCAAAAGATGGTCCCCAACTCTGCCATTTCCAGTTGGATGTTTGGACATGTTCCCCCCATACCCATAGTGCTTTTTCTGCTTTGTTTTTCCTCCCACAGTGCTGCACAGGTTGTTGGTCCCCCCTTGTCCCTTTCTTCCATTTTTTTAATAGGTTCCTACTCCTTGTCATTGCTATGATTTTTTTTCAGTGGGGTAAAATGGGAAAGAACAAAGAAAAAGGACATTGAGGTCATTTGGAACCACTCTAAAAGTGTTCTGTTCTTACACATAGGCTTTCAGAAAAATGAAAGGGTTGTTGCATAATTGTTGGGGTGGTGTTACAAGGATGAAGCATCACTTTGCTGGAACAAAAGAGAATGTGAGTGCTAGTACTGTTCCTGATGAAGTTAGAAATAGATCTTTCTGAAATTGCTGGAAAATAAAGAAAAAGCTGAAGATGGTAAGACGCAAATAGTCAACAATGTTTTGAAATAGGTAACTATGTACCCAAGGGGCTAATACATAAAAGGTAACATCTGAGTCATTTGCTAGGAAGAAGAAGGAACATCTATGAAACAAGAATGAATGTTGAAAGATAGAGTTGGTGATTCAAGGCATTTGGAAAAATGTATCTATGGTAATGCTTTTGATACCAGAGGACAAGGATGAATTAAGTGACATTGATCTTGGGAATGATGAATGAGATAATCATTAGATTAGCTTATGTAATGTAACAGGTGTCATCTTTATTGATGTTTTCTTTTGAGGGGTTGAACCACTTAAACTTGTACAGTTGTTCTTCTTTGTAATTTTGATTTATGAGTTGAATCTTGTTTTATTTTGAACTTCATATTTTTCAGTTTATTGGTTATGCAATGATTTATTAGACTTTAAAATGCAGATATATCTGTAATGTTTTAAATGTTTCTTTACATGAAAATATATTTTTTGTTATCCATTGTTTAGGTACTGGGTAGTGGACCATGTCAAAGCAACGAGCCAAACCCCATATCTATGCCAATTCTTACCCACTTAATCAGATAGAACTCACATATCCATCTACCACAGAGACCCAAATCATTTTCCTAATTTTCAGCCTATTCCCTCTTTTCAACTAATTTTTTGAGGGGAGCATTTTTGTAGGGTTTTCAGGACTGGGTCACAGCATCACGCAAAACCCGACCTGGTTTTGGGGCACAACCTGCTTGCGCCAGAATCACACAATTCATGAACAGCAAGCAATTCATCTGGGATTCCTGCGATTCATCACCCAATTCAAGCACCAAAACGATTCAGGATTCACAGCACGATTTGTATCGCCAACTCCTTGAATTGAATCAAATCAAATGTATCGTATTGTGAATCGTACGATACTGATAGAACAATGGATTTCCCAAGCTTTGGGCTGGAACAGGTAGTGTATTTTTTTTTCCCAGTCTAAGCTTACTACAACTACAGTAATAAAATCATGGAAATTCAGTTACAAATGTCATGTTATGTTGTGAGAATTGCTCAGGATAAAACAGAAATTATATCTAATAACATTAAGACTATCAAATTAACCAAAAGATGAACATCAAAAAAAAAAAAATGGAAATTGAAACACATCTATAACAACAAGCCATGGTATCCTCGATAAAGGGTAGTCTGTTGCAATGTTAATTTTTATAAAGGAAGACCAAACATGTACCACTCTAGCATGAATTTAAGAATCTAAGGTAGTCCATGTTCCGTTTTGCTTAATTTTTATGGCGAATAACATCCTTTTATCCTAAGGTAAATTATTTCTGCAGCATCTTGAACATCAAATAATCAAATCCAAAAACAAATCAACAAAACAAGTACCATTTAGAGAACTGATTTTGAACAAAATGTATCATACATGAACTGGATTCAGAAGAACAAATTTTCTTTTAACAGTGTCATTAAAAATAAAGGGAAATTCCAATCATCCATCAACTAGATATTGCAGTACGATTTATCAAAAATAAATAAATAAACAGTGCCTTTATACTCCATTTTTTTTCCTACTGGGATAAAATTAAGTATCACACTAAGACAATAACACTATACACACACCACACCACATAAAAATCAGATTCAGACGAACCAAACAAGGTTTACACAAAGACCCAGAAGCCAAATTCGCAGACCCATTTCACAATTCACAAAAAAGCATACATCTTGGGAGAAGGGGGGGTACCGTTCGTTGCGAACAGCGAGGTTGAGGAGAGCGAGGAGAGAGGATTGGCGAGCATCGAGGTTGGAAGAAGAGAGCATCAGCACGAGCGGTTCGATCACACCCGCAGCGGCAAGCTTCGCGCGCGTCTTCGACGACGACGACGATTTCCGAACCATCTTCCTTATCTCCCTCGCGGCCTCAATCTTGGCGCTGAGGTTGTTCCCATTTATGAGCTTCTCCGAAAGTCCGATTATCTGAGTGTGTTTTCCGAGGCTCCATGTCGTCGATGTTGCTTCTGATTCTGTTTCTGTTTCTATTTCTATTTCTGTGTTCTCTCCCTCTCCCATTTTTCTCTCACTCACTCACTCGCAGTGGCCGTGGGTTTTCTGGCCAAAGCCAACCCTTTCTTCTTCTTCTTTCCAATTCCTAACCCCTTTTCAGAAATTACAGATTTTATTTATTTATAAATTAATTAATTAATAAATAATTTAGATATGTTTAACGTCACTAGCACACCGAATTTAAATTTTTCCATTATTTTTTTTTTGTCTCTTTGTATTCAATTAAGAAGTGATGTGAGTAGTTGACGATCAAAATTGAAAATAATTTTTTTAATATATTTTAGATTTTAAACAACAACAAAAATTATTAAATATTAAAAAAAACCTTAAATATATTTAAATTTAAATAAAAATAAATTTTATTTTGAATAAAATAATGTATCTAACATACATTGTTAGAGAAATCTAATTTAGTCAATTAGATAGTGTGTAAGTAATTATAAACATATCTTGTTTATTCTTGCGGATATTTTATTATTATCTACGTTATGAGGGTTTGGTTATCTGGGATGTATAAATAAATAATAAATAAATAGATTAAAAAAATTAATTAGCTTTATGGAGTTTGGTTACTGGGGCTTTATTAAGGTAGTTGTTGTATTGAACAATGAACATGTGTGTGTCGCTTATGCGTGGATTCATCTAACCACCAATACGCCACCAAATAAACTTTATTCTTACGCATTTTATTTTATCCTTCTGCTGGGAGACAAAAATCCACCAAAAGGAAAGACATTAAATTAAAGTGACATAATGTGATTTTTTTAAAAATAAAATTACATGAATTGTATTACAGAGATAGACCATCAATTTAACAGAAAATGAGGCCTAAAATAAAAAGTGAGAAAAACTTTTTTGTACTTTAGAAAAACAATGAAATATGACTTTTTATTAGTCAATATATAAAGTTTTTTTTTACTTTAAAAAATTAACAGCAATTAAGTTTTTTTTAGTTACTTGATTAACAATGACAGTGTTGATTTAAGAAATTTAATAGTTAGATATTGATTGTTTTAATATGTCATTGGATATGATAATGAATCGTGTGTTTATAAGACACAAGAGAATGATTCAATTAACTCGCACTATAAAAAAATTAAATTAACTATAACAAAATTAATAGTTAAGTTATAATTAATCTCTTGTAAAAAAAACTAACTACAACATTACTAAAATAATAGTGTTAAATAATGTGTTACATTTTAAGTATATGCTGAATATTCTTTTTTAAGTTGAAGAATGTTATTCAAATCTATTTTAATTAACTACGTTATTCAAATATATTTCATTATTATTTTTCATTTAGCTTTCGCTTAAGTAATAAAATATTTGTTGCTTCTATAAGTTAGGTTATGCAATCTATTATTTTATAGAGCTTTTTCTTACACATCTTTATGCTTCAATTCCCATCATGATTAAATAATATTTTTTTTCTTTGCCCTTTCAATTTTTATTTATTTATAGAATTTAGGAACTAATGGGCGTATGGTAAGTGGTGATCTACATAGAAATTAAGAATGTGACAAGGGTCCAAAGATAAATATCTTTATCCCTAAATCAATTACATACATATAAGAATCTTTTTCCTTTTTTCTTTATAATAGAGTAACAAAGCTCAACAACTAATCCGGTCTCACTCATTGTGTCACAACAAACATTCCTACTATCATAGCTTTATGCACATGCACCCTTTTATTTGATCATCTACAAGTTATCAATAGTAATATTAAATCTGTTCAGTCTCCAATTTATTATCCATGTGTTGTTGCCAACTTTGTTTGTCACGTGTTGTGCAGTTGTGCCTTTCACTCTTTTTTTTTTTTACTTTCTCTGTCTTTTCTCGAAACCTTCATTATTTTTCAATTTCATTTTCTTATGAGTTCTCTCTAGTAAAGCTTTAATTTCGACAAGCATTACATTTTTTTTAATTGATAAATACAAATATTAATTTATTAAAATATTTGTTTTTGTTAGACAAGCACTACATAAATGTTATAGCCATAAAGACTTGGAACAATAGATGTTCAACAACAAAAATACTTTTGTACATGCCTGCTCCATTTAGATATATGAACCAGAATTCATAGCATATTTGTGTAGTGAGGTGAGGGATACCCTTTGTTGAAATAGTCGTACTCTTCGAGTGGTTTACACATTGAGGCTTCATTATTGTAGGGTGGTCGAGTAATGATGTATGGTGGAAGCTCCATGGATGACTAGATGCTTGAGTTGCATGCATATATAGGTGATATCGATACATAGGTGATGGTGGTGTAATGTTTTGTTTTCGGCTAAGAAAACGAAAATGTTTCTCTAGCAAGAATAAATCATTTATCTGAACCACCATTTGTTTTAAAAGAATAAGTTACATTTCAATGCCAACCAAATCAGGAGATTAAGTCATAAAAAAAATAGGTGAGTTTATAAATGTGTATTTAACTGATTAATAAAATAATATTTGATATACTTATAAGACACATCACTTCTCATCATAAAAATAATAAGGTCAAATTTTAAATATGAGAAAATAAAAAAGAATAAAATATAATTAAATGATAAAATCTTTATGATTATGAAGTGATATATGTGTGAATAACATTATTCTTTATCAAATTATTTAAAATGTTTGACAATGATAATGATCAATAAATTTAACTATTACTTCATATATTTTAACTATTTTAGTGATGTACTAATATACAATGAGAGAATATGGTGAAAAATATTAATAATACTTAAATATATAGTCTATTTATTACAAGTTTAATTTTGATATACTGTATTAAAATGTTTTATATTATTAGTATCATTCACAGTGTTGACATGTCATATATGATGTTAATTCAAAAAAGAGGTATAACTTTAAGAGGAAAGAGAGGATAGAAGGAACATAACATTTCATTTTTCGTAAAATAAATAAAAAGAATTTTATTTAAAAATTAATAGAGTTTTTATAAATTAAATAAATAAGAGAAAATTATTTTTGTTAATTAAAATAAGAGTTTCTAGTATTAGAAAATAAATAGTGTAATAATGTTTTAGAAAATAAAAGGATATTTTAATTGATTATTTATTCAATGAAATAGTAAAATTGGGTTCTTTTTTATAAAATAATAAAATAAAGAAAAATAGAGTAAATAATAGGCTCAAAGTACTCTATCTATAAATAGAGACATATTAGATCAATTTTTACATTTTTTTTATGTTTTATCTTTTTCCCAGATTCGTTCTTCCTTTTTTCTCTCCTAAAATCTTTTATTTTTCTCGCATACACCCAAACCTAATCCAATAAAACTATGATCCTGAACTTGTTAACCGTTGGATCATCCTGAAATTTGGACATCTCCTTTAAAACTCATTTTCTCACATTTCCACCGTTTGAATTTGCGAAATAATATATGTAAAGAGAGAAATACTCCTCGCACAGAGACAATGACATTGAGACTCCAATCTCTTCTTCTTCTCTCTAATGCTTGGAAACCCTAACAGAGACAACCAAAGGAAAAGTTTGAGGAATCTTAGGAAATCGCTTGAGACGCCACTATCGCTACCGAACTATACACGTGAGCCCTCTTAGAGGTAAGAGATGAGTTTATCGCAATTGGGGTTAGAGTGAACATGTGTAGGGATCCTTAGAGGATCAAATTGGGGTTAATTTCAGGGTATTTTATGCATTTTAATTTTGCATGTACAATGATAACTACGAATTGCTCATGTTTGACGGGTCAATTGATGCCCTTATGCAAATTGTATGGTTTAATGGAGTGTTTGGCTTTGAATATTAGAAACCTAACAAATTTGGGAATTCTTAATTCTTGCATGTTTTCTTAAAATTGATTGAGGGATTTTGTTCCCCATGATGTGATCACATGTTCTATGCTATTAATCGAATAAATAAGTGAATGATTATATATCTTCAATGTTGGAAGATTGTTATTGTATGATATATATATATATATATAATGGATGAGAAGTGATAATGTGTTAGTGAAAAGGTGTGATGAGACATGTGTTGTGAACAAGTGTGGGATTAATACGTTCCTCAATGTGATTATACATGTTATTGTGGAGTGTAAAGTGATGGCATTGACTTGTGAGTTATGAACTGTACAATCATACAATTGTAAGACCCTTTAAGGGCGATAAGTTTTTGCGTGACGAGTATTGTGATGGGATCCATTATGGGAACCCAACGGGTTAAAATGATTTTGAAAACAATTGAGTAGTTGTGTGTATTGCATAGTTCATAGGTAAAGTCTATGTTTGTGTCATGTATATATTAAATACTATGTGATATGTATATGATTCATGAGGTGTGATAACACGTTGTTTTGGGTTTATAACATTGTGATTGAGATTGGTGTATGTGATAAGTTGAGTATGTGTTAAATTGTGAGATTACATGTGTATTGAGATGTTATGTGCATTGAGTTGTGAGCTATGAACCATACAATCACACAACTGTAAGACCATTTAAGAGCGATGTGTTAATGCGCGACGGGTATTTGTGATGGGGTCTACTGTGGGAATCCGTCGAGTTGGATCACTTTGAGGCACGACGAGTTAAAATTATATTTGAGAACAATTGAGGGGTCATGGGTTTTGTATAGTTCGTAGATAGAGTCTGCGCGTTAAAATATTTTCTAGGTTGGACTTGAACCAAGAGGGAGAGGTCTTGACGGACTCTTTGGAGTCTAGACCTTGGGGGTAAATACACTTGGTTTGAGTGCTTCTTTAAGCATGTGTCAATCCCATATAGTTGGAGCATTCTTGCAAAATAATATGACCTTGATTGGTCTCTCTATGATTTTACCTAGTGAGAGTGACCTGACTTACCAGTGTGTGGTCTGTCTTGTCATGTACTCCTAGGCGCGCAACGAGATTTTTCACTAACATAGTACCACATTACATATAGGATTGAGTCTTAGTATATATGTTGCATGACTGTTAACGGTTTGGCAAGTGCACCAAATGTCCAAGTAGCAAAACTCAGAAGTTTGAGTGTCGAATTCCACAGGGATTTTGTTTTGTACTTTTATTGTATAATTTTCAATTCGTAAGGTAAGAAATAGAGAGTGGTGTAAAATAAGTAAAAGAATGGTAATAGATAACAGCTAATGGTAGAGAAAATAATAGAAAGCAAAATAATTAATTAGAAAGTTCAATGGAATAAGAATGTTAGGACCTAGCATGCCTTTGTTTGCCTAGGATGTATGATTTTTGGATTTTTCTTTATCAATTAGGTGATTTTATCCTACCCACATCTATTCAATTACTTGTCCCTGATGTCTCACGATGACAAACCTATTTAACTACATATCTCCCAAATGCCTTTGCAAAGACTCAACAGATGAAATACATGAAGCCTTGATTCTAGATGTGTACTTTAATGCATGGACATAATGTTATCACTCTATGTCTAGCAATGATTTCATTATGATATCTTTTCCTTTTAGTTCTATTAGAAGTTATCCTTTGTCGAGCGTCTAACCCCTAAAACTGATGCATGCATGTTTTCTTTATATTTTTATTAAGAGTTACCCTTTGTCGAGCATCTAACCCCTAACATAATGTAAAGATGAGTAATACATGAAATATAAATAATAAAAGACAATAGGATAGAAAACACATGTGCATTGATAAATATAGAGTACATCATACATCTCTTTGACTTTTTAGGTTTGTTAGGCCCTAACTAGGAGTTTACCCTCTCATGGCCATAAGGGACTTAAACTGAAATGGGAGTATAAGAATTGGTGAAGGAGAAGGGATGGAAGAAGGGAATAGAAAAAATGATGAGAAAGGAAAGAGAATTCCCTAAGGAAGAGTTCTTAAGCTTTAGGTAGGTATGAGAGTGCTTTGAGACTCAGTGTCTTTTCTCCTTGACTTGACTCTCTTTCTATAGTTGTTGAAGTGGATTTGGGCCTTTGTACTCGCGCTTAGTGCTTAGAGCGTACTGTGCGCTTAGCGCAAGTGCTTGCTCGCGCGCTTAGCGCGCCTTAGGTTGAGCTTGATGCTAAATCCTCAACTTTTCTTCATAATTTCTATAGCTTTCTGCTTTTAACCCCTCTAGTTTTTATATCTGCAAGCCATAATTTGGAAAAGCATCAATTTCTAACAATTAAGCACAAATAACTGCTAAATACTTATTTTTAAAGACAAATTCACTTTATTTTTCATTATCAAAAGCACATTTATTCAACAATTATCAATGACACCAGTGTAATGATCATCGTGACTTATTATGTGATGGTGAGTAATGAATTGTGTAAGTGTGAGATGTTGTGTTATACTTAAGATGTGTTGTTCTGAACACGTTATTAATGCGAAAGTGTAGAATGTGATTTTGTGATTAAATCCTTGAGACAAGTGTAGAATGAGTAGTAAAATGATGCAAATTGTATTAAGTTGAGCTTGTTATACTTACATTATATTATGTGTGTGTGCGCGCTTTCATTTATCTCTACCTGTTTAGGAATGTAATAACTCACTCCATGTGTGTTGTTTGTGTTTGGATCCTGTGATGATATCGAACTTTGTGTTCATGGTACATATGGTTATGTGAATGACTTTAAAGAATCTCGTACTAGAAGACACTAGGATACAACGCTCTAATAGAATGTGGCATTAGGGCATGGATTTCTATATTATTTGCATAATATTCTGAACATATTACTTTATGTTGTTTCACTACTTAACTTATTTTCCTTTTGTAAAAAAAAAAAATTGGACTGTCTTGCTTTGGGTTGAAAATGTTTTTATACCCTTATTTGATAAGTTTTTAATTCGATGATTAACGTCGATGTGACGTTTTTGTCAACTCTTTTATGCTAAGAAAATAAAATCATTTTTATGTAATTTTGTATTTTCATATATTTTATTATATAAATATGTATATCGAGCTAGAAGGTGTCACAAGAAACATCTTGATTGATTTACAAGAGAAATAATGGAGGAAAATAAATTACAATTTATTATTATATCTTTACTATTAAATTTAAGTGTTCCAATTAAGGATAATTTAGTCCATACATTTCATAAAGTTCAAGTATTTGTCTTCTTCAAATTCATCTTTATTGAAAAGGAGAGTAAAAAGGAAGGAGAGGAATTGAACCTCTTCCCCTTTTCAATTCTAAATATTTGAATCAAACAAGTCATTTAAAAGATATACTCTCTCCCATCAATTCCCCTCAAATCAAACCCATGTTAATAGCTTTGAAAGCATGTAAGATGTTGAAAATTCAATAAATAACAGTGGAACATGTTACTGGATGATCAAATAAAACATTTTCAGTATATTAATGCATAAACTTTTAAAATAGATAAACTATCATAAATCATGAGGTATGTAATGTAGTGGATAATTCACAAAAAAGTCATAATAATTCACAAAAAAGTCATAATGAGATTGGTGTATTATCTAGTAGGTACAAAATTCTCTTCACGAAAATATCATTTTTCTCACTCATTTTTTTAGCATATTTTACTCCATTCAAAATTCAAATATTTTTACGTCAACATTTTCTTATACTATGATTAAAAAAAGTGACATTTTTGCTATTAATGACGCATTGCACAACATCCTACACATTAACTGGGACGAAATGTACCTTCGAATGGCATTCTTCATATTTATAGTACAACATAAAATCCAATTTCGTAACAAATTAAAAAAAAAATGAGATTGGGAATCAAGACAAGACCAAGAAATAAAGAAAATTGCAGTGTTCCTAAGTCTTAACCCGTTTTTTTTTCTCTGTAAATCATGACAAACAATATTAGTTAGCTGGAAACAATTGACAGTTTACTTTGCCCATCATAGTAATACAACAGCTTTAGTAAATGATTTTTCTTGCTGTCAAAATTCACTTTACAGGTAAGACAGGGGGCACCAGAAAATCCTTCCCCACCAACCAACCTAAACCTTCCAAACCCTATAAACCCAAACTAAAAAAGAAAAAAAATGGTCATTTTCTCATCACTCAAGTACTCAACAATACGATTTCAATTAGGAATTAGGATACGATTTCATTTTAGAATTAAAAGAAATAAGATGTTACAATTGCCCAAAAAATGGCGCAGTTCAGATATGAAAACTTGAATGAATTATATAAGTTTAATTCATGCACCAGAATTGTTTTTTAGTGCATTGGAAATAAAATAGGCAAAAAAAAATGTCTACAAAACCACATCAGGAGGCAGATGTTAAAGAAAAAATTGGGAATTGTATCTAAAATGTAAACACTACAAAGGCACTGAGTCTCTGTTCACAGTACCTTATATATACAGAGACTCAGTCACAGACTCACAGCTGTCTAACTAAGATAGTTACACTTAACAAGATTTTAGAAGTTATATTTAACATAGTTACACTTATGGACAGTAAAGGAGTAATACACTCACAGATGCCAACAGTACTGCACATAAGATCCCAAGCACACCAACCATGTTGACGATAGAGAGCACAAACATGCATACAAATCGTATCCTCCCACCAGGAATGAGAATTTCCACAATCTCAACACAACCTGGTTCCAATATCATGTTACTGTTGTTACCAGATTGCCAAGCATGCTTCAAGCTTTTGGTTATATAAATCAGAAAATTTTTAACTCAAATAAATCTAAAAAACCGTGATTTAAAACCACAATCCTATTATAAGATGGACATAGGATTGCTTGAAATAGAATGGTAAAAGCTTAATTTATTGAAATTGGGAAGCAAACTTTAACTACAATTATTGTCCCAGGATGATTTTGATGGTCTCAACATTAGGACACAATGAATATCTTCCCTCGGATAATTCAGCTTCTATTCCTAAAGATACAATCCTTGGAACAAAACAAAGCCACCAGGGAACCATGGCTGCAGATTTCAAGCCAGAAATTAAGAAGGATATTTTAATAGTAAGGATGGTGTTTCTACTATCACTGCTAGCAGTGATGTTGATAATAGATGAAACTCTAATTATCCTCCACTGAAACAAAAAAGTTGCAGATTGGCCCCAAACAACTAATCAACAGCCCACCTCAAACAACTGATGTTCCCATAGATAATTCGAATTTAACCCAAAACTTATAATTCATGTAAGAGAACAAAGGAATGCAGTGAGCCATGTCTACTGCATGTTCTGAACCTAAATCTTTTGAAGATATCTCAAATAGGCAGGAGGATGGTGGTTCTATTGTCAATACCAACAATGATGTTAACTTCATTGTATCATAAGGACTTTGGCAAGTTGCAACTAACACCAAGACTAATTATAAAATGTAACACTTATTAATTAATAACTACCTAAAGTTGAAAATAAGGAAAGAAGGATAAAGGTTCCATTTTCAAGTCCAAAAAGTGTGAGCGACACTTGTTTAATTACCTGAAGCCAAGTAAGTTAGCCCAAATAGAGATAACATAAGCCCAAGTAAGTTAGCCTATACCATCATCTATCTGGTTAAACATTAAAAAAACTATTATACCTATGAAACAGGTTACAATTCTGACTTATGACATTACACTAAGTTTATTTTCATAAATTTAGTTTTCCTCAAATGGTTCAACTCTTCAAATCAAATTAAATTAAATTAAATAAGGCAAAATTTATAAAAACAAACTTAATAAAAGGCATTGAATAAAGCTTATTATTTTCTATAAAAGTTTTACTATCGTAATTTTCACAACTTCATCTCAATATTTAGAACTTGGGACCTGTCTTTCCTCTGTAAATTAGAGTTACTTTGTAAACTTAATTTAAATATACACAAAAATGCACACTCAATTTTTCACTTTAAGAAAATCAAATAATTAGTTTATTCAAAATACTATGGACATGGAAGACAAAATATAGATGGAAAAATTATCATAGTTGTGGGCACAAGAAGTTCTTAGGAAATCAGAAACGTGAAATGCTTTTATTCGATCATATATCAGAATGGATTGTTTCTGATGTATATATTGCTTACAAAACAGAAGTTATTGCTACATGTTAATGAGCCACCTGCCCAACTTAATGGCAAGGCTTAAAACACACTCCAAAAGGTGTAGGTCATCATTCTTTAATCTGACATAAGACACAATAAAATTACAAATCACAAAATACTGGATTAATAAAAAATTTCAGTAGCATTAACAAAAGTCCTGCTGAAGCTATAATTTATTCATCCATTTCAGATGCATGTATCTTTAGTCTTTAGGGATATCATGAAATTATGTGACAAAAGGCTTATCAACATCAATATGAGGAACAAATTAAACCAACAACATGCAAGACAAATTCAATCACAACCTGATTAGTTTCAAGTTTCAACCCACTTCATGGCATCCCTTCTGTTAGCTTCGAGACAATATGTGACCACAACCTGTGAGCTTTGAGGGAGAAGGACAATTTGTGACTATACAAGGTTGAAGCAATGGGAGGACAACAATATGATATGTGAATGTGATGACCTGCAAGGTAGAGATCAAGGGAGGAGGACTAAAACTTGCATGAATAGAACATTGAAGGTGTGTAAGTGAACTCTGGCAAAATTAATAATTTATTTTCCTCTTTGAAAAATAATAATGTATGACTTTAATACTATTTAGTATCTTCATCAAACCCTGAACCCATATTGCAATAACCTTAAACCCTTATGTATGATTCTATCTTGTACAATCATATTGTGATTATGGTGTGCTTTATTATGAAGTTGGAATGTTGTGGCTCTGCTACTTTATACTTTGATTAGATATTATGTTAAGTTTTTTAATATTAGTTTAGCAGTATTAGGTAAACTATTGCAAGTTTAGAAGTTGAATTTATGGGTTCTTCATGAGTTTATGTAAATTCTCAAGTTTGAAAACCTTAACTACATCATGAACAATGCATAATAGCAATGAATTATGTATAAAATGTATGTCTAAAGTCAATAAAACATACTCGTGCATGATCATAAACAATGAACTTGGCCAATGCCATTTCTGATTCTCATTCTTCCATTCCAGCATGACATATTATGGGCAGATGAACAGCATATTATGCTGAGATTTCATTCATTTTGGGTTCAATGACATCATTGCATGCCAAATTCATGAAAATTGTCTTCATTCTTTCTATAATTTTTTTAAAATGTAAACATGTACAAACTACAAAGAGAATAAAAAATATACAAATAAAGGTGAGCGGTGTAAGAGGAGAAACCAAGACAGAATAAAATAGAATGGTTATTTGCATTAGGTTCAACTTATTCTACATTTAGAAAACCTTATTATCAAAATTCTACATCAGAGCATTTAGCAGAATAGCTGTTTTTATTATAATGCTAATAATAATAATAATCCAAAAATGTAATTACTAAAAAAAACATAATCACTCTCATATTGTCAAAGCTTATCCATTGAGTCAACTAATGTCTCGTTCACAATTCCACAGAACTTTTGTACTACAAACATTGTAATAGATGAGGAGATCAGTAGCTCTGTTGTACAATTGTGAAATAGAAATAAGTAGGAGGTAATTGGAATACAAGAACTCAATATCATATCACATAAACAAACATAAGAATTAGTATACAAACACTTAAAAATACTTCACGTGTACTCGCATAATAAATTACCTTTCCAATGGTACATCATTGTAAATATCAGCATAAAGATCATCCAACAGAATATCAAAATTTTCCCAGATAAACTAGTTATTGGAGTAACTTAATCATTCTACTCGTCATCTTCATCGCTGTCTTCATAATCAAAATCTGATTCATCACTTCTTGGTTGCGTCAGTGAATTCATGTCAAATGATGGTTCCATTTCCATCTCTTCCATGTCAATAGTGTCATAGTCCATTCGTTGCTCAAATTTCTCATTAGAACAATTAAGCATCCATGACAGAGAACACTTCAACCCTTTCTTGACAACCATCTTATGCCTAGGTTTTATAGTTGACTCCAAACCGTAAGTGAAGAATGCAGGGAAAGTAACTAAGTCTTCCAAAGGCCTTTTCATAACCATTTGGAAGTAATCAAAGCTAAGTTTCATAATGTCAATGTTTAAAGCAAGTAATTGAGGGCATCCAACAACCATCTGCCTCATTTGTGGCAAGGAAAACCCACAATTCTTAAGAAAATCAACATGTTTCAGCATAGGTCCACTGCTGAGGTTAACTACCTGTGGCATCTTCTCAACAACTCGGCCAAAGTCCTCTGGATCCAAATCAAGTACAGAATTGAGTAAACTTCTCTGTTTTTCAAGCTTTTGATTTAGGTCAGTTCCAATGATGTCAGGATATTGAGCAATTATAGACGGAAGTGATGTTCGCCTAACATTATACTCTTCAAGGTATTTAACATTTGGCTTCACCTTCTCACCCAGCCCAAATCCAAGAATATAAGGCCGTTGCTCTATCAGTCTAGCAATAGCTAACCTTGGAATTCCCAAGCTTTCCAGATATTCCACAAAAGGCTTGATGACTCTACCAACTCGCATCCCCAAAATCTCTGGGTATCTAGTTAAGACACCTCCAATTTCTCTTCTTCCTACTCCAATTCCAATCAAATAAGCAACGGATGTGCTCATAGTTCCCTCAAGTTTGAATCCGAGAACTTCAGGGTACCTCTCAAGAACACGAGGAACATCATCGAACTTGATATCCATCCCCTTAAGATAATTGACCACCGGCATAAGATCCACAACCACACTAGCATGGAGCACTTGTGGGTATCTCTGCAAGAATTGAGTGATCGAGGATTTCCTCACTCCCAATTTTCCAAGGTAATCAAGCACAGGAATCATGTTCTTCTTGACACTGCAGCCAAGAACAAGCGGATAGTTGTTGATGTCTTCAATCGTAAGCCCCAAACTATGAAGAAAATCAACGCGCTCCCTCATAACATCAACAGTCACAGGGAGTTCAAGACCATCAAGCTCATCAGGAACAATGCCAATTGCCCTCAAGAACTCATAAACCTTTTCCCTTATTGCTGCCTTCTCCTTCTTCATTTCTGATAAACTAGGACGGCTATATACCGAGGATGAGCCGCCTCCCCGCCTCCGATTCACTCGACCAGAGTCCGTTTTGGAAGCCGGCAAATCCACGGAACCAGAAGTGAATGTCCTATCAGCAACAGAATATTGAAGTCTCGTAATGGACCCCATCCTCCTAAGAGCTAGGGTAGCACTCAGCTTACAATGAGCAAATGTTAGAATAGGCATTTCTGTTTGGGCAATAAAAAAACAGGGTTTTGTTATGCCACCGGAAAAGCTTATTACTTTCATATTTTCAAAGTCCAAACAACTAGCATTGAATCTGCAGAAACAAAACGTTATCACCCACTAGGTTGAGCTATGGTTTAATACTATAATTGAAACCAGCAGAAAGTTACGAACTTCAAAACACGCATAGAGAGAGAGAAACAGAACGCACCTCTGAAGTTGCTCCGACGGGAGAGAAATGCTCCTGCACAATGCCGACTGGGTGACGCTGTGAGGGTTGCTCACTCAAAGTAACTTGAACAATGAGATATGGATTTTTTGAAAGTAAACACAAATAAAAGATTAAAACGCAAATAAAATAAACAAAACGACATACAATATTAACAAACTTCAGCATTTAAAAAATAATATATATAATATATTATATATATTTGACTTTTTTTAAGGATATTTGGCTTAAATATGTTTCTTATTTAATTTTTGTGTTTGTTCTATAATATTTTTTGTTTTGCATTGAATTTTTAATTAAAAAATAATTTTACTTTTGATCTTTATATTTTTTATAGTTTTTAATAAATTAGTGAATTTTGTGTTTGTTTTCTGATAAAATAATTTAATTTTTAATTAGTTGAGATAAAAATAAAATTCGCTAATTTATCAATTAACAATCGTTAATTTATCAATTATCAATGACTAGAACAAAATATCAATAATAAAAAATAAATTATTATTTTATTAAAGACTTAACACAAATAAAAAATTTATTAGAAAAACAAACACCAAATTGAATATATATATATATATATATATATATATATATATATATATATATATATGTTCAGATTTTAAAAAGTGTTAATCTAAATAACACAAATTGAATCTAACGGAAGAGATTAGTCTCCCACAATGTCATAAACCAATATTCGAATTTTCACTAAAAAAGGTATCCACATTTAGTGTTCGACTTTATCTCATATAAGATTGTCTCCCAAAGAGTAGACCTATGAAAAACAAAAAAAAAATGTCAATCAAATATTCAAACTAATTATCACTAGGTTCTAATTAGTTCAGCTGGAGATGAACCCAAACTAAAAAATAAATTCAATCTAATTTAATTGGTTTAATTTAGATGGTTAGATTTGTCGGATTGATCCAGACCAATTAAAAATATAAATGATATTACAAATATTACTTAACACTTTTTATCAAATGATGACGAAAATTAATTATAATATTGTTATACCTACTAATACTACAATGTTTAAAGAAAAAAAAGTTGTAAACTAAGTACATGAGAGACAAAAAATTAATAATTTATTTAAACTTATGTTAATATATTATAAAT
Organism: Glycine max; assembly: GCF_000004515.6. Taxonomy (NCBI): domain Eukaryota; kingdom Viridiplantae; phylum Streptophyta; class Magnoliopsida; order Fabales; family Fabaceae; genus Glycine; species Glycine max. Next base: position 42,907,045 of record NC_016089.4, on the reverse strand, counting down.
ATTAAATTTCAAACCATGCAAAGCATGGGTCACCAGTTAGTTGTTTTAAAAGAATAAGTTGCAATTCAATGTCAAACAAATTAGGAGATGAATTAGGAAAGAAAATTAGAAGGTGAGTTCATAAATGCTTAAACCCTAGGCATGACGTGTATTTTAGCTAATTAATCAAACAATATTTAATACACATTTTGAAGACACATTATCTCTTATATGATAAAAATAACCCTAGGTGATGATATATGTCTGAATAACATTATTCTTTATCAAATCATTTGAAATGTTTAAAAATCAGAATCACCAATATGTAAATTTAACCATTATTTCATAACTTCAACTATTTAAATGATGTACCAATACTTAATAAGAGAATATTGTGTGAAAAAAACAGCTAATTTTGTTACACTATACTAAAAGGCCTTATATTATTAATATCATTCATTAATGTGTTCACATGTCATGTATGATGTGTTTGGTTAAAAAAGAGGAAGAGAGAATTTTAATGGATGAAAGAAAGGATAGAAGAAACACCTTATTTGAATTACAAGAGAAATAATGAAGAAAAATACATTGTAATTTACAATTATATCGATTCAAGTGTTTTACATTATGGATAATTTAGTCCATACATTCTAAAACTTTCAAGTATTTGTCTTCTCCAAATCCATCAATATTAAAAAGGAGAGCAAAAATGAAGGAGAGGGATTTAACCTACTTCACATTTTTCATTCTAAATAGTTGAATCAAACCAGTCATTAAAAAAAATCGTATCTTCCCTCCTTCCCTCCCATCAATTTCCCTCAAATCAAACCCATGTTAATAGCTTTGAAAGAATGCAAGATGTTGAAAGTTCAATAAATAACACTGTAACATGTTAACTTTTTTTTTTTTTGAAACAGCCAACGGCGTAATATGTTAATGGATGATCATATAATTTTTTTACAGTATATTCAGATTTTATTCATGCATGGTCTTTCTAAATAAATAAACTTGCACAAATCATGAGGTATGTAATATTGTAGATAATTCACAAAAGTTATGAGACTGGTGTACTATTACGTGTTTAGTGTGTAAATTTCTCTTCACGAAAGCATCATATTTCTTATTTTCCTATGTAAGCATATTTTACTCCATTAAAAAATCAAATATTTTTGCATCAACATTTTCTTATAAATTGCACGGCGTAATATATATAAAAGTGACGTTTGTTTTCTCCCACCCCGAATTCTTCATTATGGGTACATTAAAGACGCAGTGCACACCATCCTACACATTAAGGGACGATATATACATTCAAATTTGAGTACAACAGAATTCAATTTCGTAACAAGTTTTAAAAAATGAAATAGGTAATCAAAACAATACCAAGAAATAAAGAAAATTCCACAGAACTACTATTAGAATAAATTGCACAAGTGTTCCTAAGTCTTAACCCAACTTTTTTTTCTGTAAACCATGACAAACAATATAAGTTAGCTGAAAACAATCGACAGTTTACTTTGCCCATAGCAATACAACAGCTTAAGTAAATGATTTTTCTTGCTATCAAAATTCACTTTACAGGTAAGACAAGGGGCACCAGAAAAGCTTTCCCCACCAACCAACCTAAACCTTCCAAACCCTATAAACCCAAACTAAAAAAGAAAGAATGGACATTTCTCATCACTCAACAATACTCTTAATAGAGTTCAAGGACCTCAACAAAAGATAGGGAAGGAAAAGCTTGGAGCTATGAAAAGGTATTAATGGTAACACAAAATAGCAGGAGTAAAAAAGAGAAGGCCTGCATATGTTTCTACCTCGTCTAACTTTAATGGTCATATCGGTTACAGGTATCCTACCCTTCATATGTCCTCAAACCAAGCAATCAGAAGATCATATTGGCAAATTGTCCAGCTTCTTACACTCAAATGTAGCCAATTGCCATGTTGTTTGTCTTCAGAAATCCAACCATATTTTGGCATTTCTCAAAAAATTTCCCCAGATAGGACTCAATTATCTAATTTTAGCTGTCAGGAAGACTCCTGGCCTCAGTAGTTGCTCGGCCAATTGATTTGTGAGTGCTGAGGCTGCTGATAAACATTGCCTCCAGGTCCTACCATATCAACTGCTCCAGCCAATGTCTGGGATTGTTGTAGCAGTGGATGAACTGCTGCCGCCGTCACTGCTTGTGCAGGGTGATACATGCCCGCAAAGGTGCCATGGCCAGCCTGAGTTGGGGCAAAAGTCACATGCTGACCCTGAGGAGGGAGGTTGTAGAATGTACTAGTGGGCAAACTGGTAATGTCTCGGCCAGGTGCAGCCATCCACACCGCTGAACCTTCGCTCTGCAGTGGAAATTCAGAACATAATTATAATCAAATGTAGGTCTTCTGGTACCAAGAATAAAAAACAAGTCGAGTACAGTGGTAAATTTTATGGCATATGCTTTTCATAACTATCTTGTAGGAGCTGGGGTTAAAACTGCTAAACTTATTTGAACTTCTATACGTGAATGTAGTATTTGTCTGGCCATTCAGATAAAAGGCTATTAAAGTTCGTAACCAAATTAACAAACTTGAAGATGTAAAAGTGAAAAGGAACTAACCTGCTGTCCACTGATGTACACATTGCTTTCCTTGAACTGAGAGGAACCAAGATCCTCATTGGAGGTTGAATTCCCTGCAGCAGCTGCAGAATTATGATTGTAACCAGCTGCAGAGGAGCCATATACACCATAGGCACTTGGCATTACAAGGTGAGTTGGGTTTGCTGCATTTGCACCAGGTTTGAATTGTGGAAGAGGATATTTCATTCCTGTGGGAGCAACAGCTGGGGGAGGGGGATATACAGTGCCGGCCTGTGGTTGTTGAGGAAATGCACCATTACCCATAAATTGGTGGATTGCTGGAGGTGAGACATAAAATGGGGAAAAATAGGGAGCATAAGGAATGTAGTTAGGAGGGTAATGGGATATATGCACCCCACTAGGTCGAAAGACAGGGACAGGCTGTTGAGTAACAGCTATTGAGCTTTGCATTGGCCCAGCAGCTTGAGTCACAAGTGGTGTTGGACCTGTGGTGGACAAGACAACTCCCTGCATATAAACATAAAATGGCATAAATTCATCAAAAACATTGTGCACTAATCAAATTGTCAAAATTACATAAAATGCTTTAGAATTTAATGAGTGGGTCTCTTCTCATGATTACCCAAAATGATAAAATTTTATTTCAAGAAAATCATTGTTAAAAACACTATTTTAATAGTATTATTATGATTATGATGTCAGTTCTAGTCAGCATCAGCACAACAGGGAAAAAACTCGAACCAATTTAAGTGTGAAGAAAAAATACATGTTCAACACAGAAAGGAGAGCACATGTTCACAGATAGACTATATTTATAAAAAGTACAAAGTTGAATGAAAGCACAATAATTTTGTATGCCTATTGAATTGGTTAAGATGTTCTACATCAGCTATGGCGAAAATGCTCCTCATAAGGCTTGGACAATCGTGCCCTCCTTGGTTAAGTTGAATGAAAGCACAATTATTCATTTCTAACATGTTATCAACTATCAAAGCCTATCTAGTATTGATGTTAGGTTAACCGCAAATGTTCAGTCCTAAGTGGGAGAGGGGTGTTAAGATGTCCATATCAGCTAAGAATATAGAGAAAATACAGCTTACCTGCTTGCTATTGTCCTACCTTAAGCTAGCTTTTCGGGTTTAGTTAAGTCCAATTCATTTCTAATAAAATCATCTAACAAATGGAAGCATCATTTTTTAGCAGCCCACGACAATTAATTATCTCTCTAATTTAGTAAAGCATCTTGTCAAGAACTAACTCTCCCAAAAGTTGAAGTTGTTAGGTGGGGTTCACCAAGCATGGATGACAGTCTAGTGCTAAAGTTCAGCTTTATTTAGGAGAATGCGGGTGGCAATAATCAAACTGCAAAACACCACTTGATTATATAGGTTGTGATACCATGTGAGAGAAGTTCAAGATTTTAAGGGGACTTAGCAGTGGAATAGTACCAGGATGAGGCCATATAAGATGGAAACACTCTAATACCATGTCAAGCACCAATTTTCCCAAAAGCTTAATCTATCATGTGGAGGCTTGTAAATGACTTTACATCCCTAACATTTCCTCACTTCATTCCCACTCTGATGAATTCCATCAAACACGGAATTTTAAATTAAGTGTTTGAAAGAAACTCTAGAAATAAACAGGTTCTACTTTGCCAATTATTGTTCCTCTATTCACAATTTTCCCAACTTGACTCCTATGATAATGATCAATTCCATGTTAAAAAGCATTTCAATTGACATTTAACAATAGGAAAGAAAAGCTAGAAAATGAACAGGACATAAAAAGCTTAGCTTAAGAAGTATATGCAAGAAAATCCAGCTGAATCAAATATAGAGGCACAAATATACTTTCAAGTTTCAACCATCACCAAACCTAAAAACCATTAAATAAATGGATCAAATATATACTAAAATAACATTTGAGAAATGGATCGACTATCAAGCATATAGTAGACATAATATCCTTTCAGGAAATAACATTCTTTGTATGATATTCTACATAATCAAACTATGCTGCCTAATATCCATAAAATAGATACGCAATTAGAAATGAAATCCAATTTTCCAAATTTGAAACATAACATATTATATGGATGGTTCAGAAATGAATTTGAATAGTAGCAATAAAATCAGTGCAAACCTCTTGAGGAGATTGAGAAGTTGGAGCAGGAAGCACTGTAACATTGCCATTGTACTTGGTGTTAGCCCCAGCAGAAGAAAAAGGTGAAAGGCGACCGTCACTATCAGCACCTGTGCGGTAAAACTGGGCATAGTAACTAGCCGGATCCAATTGTTGATGAACCTATAGTAAGATAACAATCAAACTTTTAAGCAACAAAAAAGGCATAATGAATTAAACAATGAAATAAAAATAAGAAATATAGGTAGCAGGCTCACAATAAAACTTGGAAGCCGGGAAGCATCACGTGTTTGAGACTCAGAATTGTCAAACTGTGTTAGCTGAGTACCCAACACTGGGGGCACGAATCCAAAACTGTAGTTTGGAGAAGTAAGTACCCCTGAGTACTGATGACCTCCAGATGGCAAAGCAGTGTCTTGCTTGGACTCGTTATGCTCTTGAATAGCACTGGATGAGCCATCAACCTCACTGGATGACAAATTCTCAGCTCCATTAGTGGGTGATTGTGGATGGTCAGGATAATCTCCAACCTCAGAAATAACCGCAGCATTTTGACTGTTGGTTTAAAGAAAAGTTGTCAGAAAACAAAATGGAAAACTATTGAAAATTAAGTTAAAAAGTTTTCCTCAAAAACATTGGTATAGAAAACAATAGGGATATGTGGTTGAAATGACAATAGAAATACAAGATACTTGTTGCAGCAAAAAAAAAAACTGCAAAAAGGGTTAAAGTAATATCTAGGCTCTTATAAATAGCATTATAACACCAGAAGTGGATGGGAAAAAAAAATATTTAGGCTGGTCAGTAGTAGATACCTGGAATCCTGCTCCTCCACAGTTTCTTCAACAGTCTGAGATGTTTCAGAAACAGGTGTAGAACTCTTTTCGCTCTCTGGGCCACTTACATAGCTTGTATTAACTCCCAAAGCAACTCCCAAACTTCCAAAGCTAAACTTGTTCTTTTCAGAATCAGGCACAATGATATGGTTTGGAAGTATAACATGTTGACGCTGTGGAAGATGAAAATCCTCCAGCTTCCTCTGCAGTTTTGAAGTAGCTTCTTCAGAGTTAAGAGCACTAGATGCAGATTGTAACTGCCCAGTTGAGTCAACTGAAACAAGAACCTCAGATGCACTAGCTGGTCCAGAACCCTGATTAATCGTATTTGTTGGCTTTGGTTTCCACTCCTTATTAGAACCAGCTGTTGGAAACAGAAACTAATTATAACTCTAGTGCAAGTCAACCTAACAGCATCTAATAAATAAGAAATCCCCACCAACTGGGATCAACTACATGGAGTAATTGGCACCAGTGGGAGAAAAAGTCAATCATTAACCAATCATCATAAATGGCTACACCAGGGAAAAATTTATAAGTACACACACCATTACCAGCATATCCATGCAAATCTATACAAATATGCACCTACCAATATCTTAAAATTAAAACCACACATTCAACAATTAAAGACACCAGAATATGGTTATTAACTGGGTAATGAATAATGACAGAATCTTTACAATCACATAACAACTTGCATAACAAGATACACAAAACAGTATGCATCACAATACCTACAAGGCATGGGAGGTTTTTCTACATAAATGTAATCATGCTATGATAATATCATGATAAAATTTCTACAATATGAAGCAACAAGCCTCATTCCACAATATGAGGATAGCTTTGTGGATCAAACAGCGTTGTGCCCCTCTATCAACAACCATTTTTTCAGGAGGGGGAAAAACAACTAGATATGATATTTTAAATGAGTATGAAACTACTAACTCAACAAAAAGGAAACATAACTTGGTACTGACAAAAATATAAACCTCCAAAATTTCAATATTAAAGAGAATTATAGGGAAATTGTGTTAGGCTACACAGTACGCACATGTTGCAGTATTTATTGACTTACAATAATTTAGAAGTAATTTTAGCGGACAGAAAAACCTAACTTTTAGCCTAATAATCACATCGGTAAGTGATTATTCTAATTTAATCAACACAAATATAGTTTATATACATTCTAACATAAATAATAATATTCTAATCAATGCTATTAATGGTGGATGGCAGAAAGCCAAAATTATGCCATAACATTATAGCAGATAGTGTTGCAGGCTATGGCGGAAGCATGGCAATGGCAACTGTAATAAAGAATAACATATACAAAAAATATAGCAAAAAAACTGCAGAATGAACAGAAATGAACCACTTAATAGAGGTAAAAAAAAGAACATAGACTCGGAGAACATACAGGCTCAAAAAACAGGAATAATAGGCTCAAAACAGAGAAAGAGCGAGAGAGACTCAAATATCAGAATATAGAGGAATACAGAGAACAGAGAAGGAAACAAAGATGAATAATCAAAGAGATGGAAATAAAGAACGGAGACTTTGGAACAGCGAGGTTACATAAGAGAACCAAATTATTCATCTTCCAGAGATGGGTCATTAGCCAGAGATGGCCTATTTTGATGGAGAGGGTTGCGGGGGCCAGGGGACACAATAGCAACAGAAGAATAAACACAAGGCTCACACATAAAACATATTCATGCATAATGTGTCTAAATCTAGGGACTATGCAGGATACAAAAATGTACCTTTTGAACAGAAGAGATATAAATTACCTTTTTGAGGGCCAACTAATTGTTGTGATCGGCTACTGTAATTAGAGGAAGGTCTACTAGTTGAAGGGCTACTGTGAGTTACTGTTGAAGTGGATGACATCTCAGTAACATGATTCTTTGCTGCTCCCTGGGATTTGCCTTGAATCTTTCCTTGCACAGAAGAGCTACCAGTCTCAGAAGCTGGCATATGTTAATGGAGGGAAAATTCTTCGTTAATTACACTGGAAAACTTTAAAACCAACAAATTATGGAAGAAAATATCAAATATTCTAACCAGCAGTTAATTTGTTCTCAGCAGAGCTAACAGCACGTAATTCCCCAGGAGGGTGTAAGTTTCCCACTTCACATCTAATTGCACCAACAGCACCAACAGCACCAGGAAACCATAAATCATCAGATGGAACCAGTACTGGGTCTGAAGAAGAGAAATGGGCAGCCGATGAAGATGCTGGTCCAGATGCAGGGTGGTTACTGGAGGAAAGCATTGATCCACTTCCTGAAGCAACTGTTGCAACTTTATTTGAACTATCAGAAGGCAAAGCACTATTCAAATTATTAATATCGCAAGAAGATGGACCCAATCTGTCTCCAGTTCCAGCAGATGAAGGGGAAGGACTAGTACCACTAGTAGTTCCAGAAGTTACGCTTGTCGGACCATTGGCATTAATGGGTACAGAGCTGAAAAAACATGTACAGTTATATGTAGTTTGAACCAAATGTACCAGAATTTAAATTAAAATAGCAGTAAAATAATTGACAGAGGATAGTAATAACAGTTAGCAACACAAGACAAATTATTTAATATAGTCACCTTGTTCCAGAACTTTTTTCTTTAGATATTTTCTCTTGAGAAGCTGACAAAGGTGGCACAACTTTCTCAGTTGCTTGTGGAGTTCCATTATCTTTTCCTGTACCAGAATTCTTGCTACCAGCAGCATCTGAGAGAAGATCCATAAAACATAACATTGATTTAGGTGCACTGAATGGCCAACATAATATCTATATTTGTGTAATAATTGAGATTATATAACCAGTATTTTTCATCTAAGCTACAAGGTATACACATAAATGGCCAGGTAACAACTTCCAAGATATGCAGCATGACCATTGATTTGAAATGTGACAGAAAACAGTCAGATGATGTTACACCACGTTCAGACTCATCTATCCATTTCTAATACTGCTAGATATACTGAACCTAAAGTAGTCAAAGCAAAAAACTATTTTAACAGACAAGAATAAACCCTCAAATATGTAACAGTTGAGAATGGTTATTCACCATGTGATGCATTATGAGGTGAAAAATTTCCCCGACCACCCCTAGCTCCCCGCCCTAGGGTACCAGGCCTCCAGCGTGGCTCCACAGATTCCCTGTTGTTAAGATTCTGCAAAATCATAAACAAATGAAAGGAGAAACAAGAACAGAATTAGCAAACTACGTTGAATGATCAATAAAATTTGAAAATAATTAGAGCATAAGTAAATGAAAAGAGCCACATTGCATAAGTAAACAAGAAACAAAACATCTAAAACTCCTAAAAGTATCCTCTCTCCTGCAAATGAGGAATAGAAGTCCATCTACCAACCAGAAATGAAGCCTACTGGCAGAGAAGAAAAATGCTCCTACAAGATTGGTGCATATGTTATATACACTCTAGCTTGAGCAGGAGTGTTTCAAAAATATCTATGATATTAGTAATGAGTAAAGTTAATTAGTGCTCTAATTAATGAGTTGATTTCTCTAGTAATAAGAAAACTAATTACTAAAATTCATAGTCTTAAATAGTGCACAATAGCAGTGCTATAGCACTGTCATGGCATGTTGCAACACCCTGCCACTCTTCTCATAGTCTGTTGTGGAACACCTCGCTCCTGTAGCACCACAAATTGCAGCCACACTCTCTTTGATACAGAGATGATTATGTATACATCAGTCAGACTTCTCCAGGTAGCCAACAGGACTAACTCTAACTAACCTACAGCTGTCATAAGAGACTGCGTCTATGACAACTGTCACAACTAACACGAATACTATATCAGTCCAAGTTAGCTAAAGAAGCTAGAGGAAAAAGGCAAACCAACAACATACTCATGCCTACATTTTGGAACAATGGTATTTACACTCTTAAGGCTACAGGGCCCCTTGTGCAAGTTCTTAGGATGGGAGAAAAAGAATGAGTTACATATATGAAGCTATGAATAGGGCCAAAGAAGATACACAAAATGCACTCAAAGGAAATGTAAGACAAGTACAATAAAAGTTGGGGTCAGCAGGCCCTCACCACTATTTAGGATTAACTACCATGCTATAATAATAGTTGTACAATTATAATATTCCAATGTGGTATGATTAGACACAAATTTCCATTAAGTCTCTGTTTTCAAGTACTACAATCTATTCAACAATAGGAATAAATGAAACAATAGATAATCAACCATGAGAGCCAGTTAGTAATACATTATTGAAGGCCATTACTGACTTAAATATCTTACCTCCTTTCTTCTGTCCTTCTTTCTCTTGACCTCATGAAATGTGTCTGTAAAAAACATAGTTATGTTAAGACATTGACGTCGCAAGAACAATAAATATGTAACACAAAACAATGTATTTAGAATTTACATCAAAAGTTAAGAACCAATGAGCCCATAGAAATCGGGCATAAATGAAAGGCAATCAAAAAGAGAAGGATGAAAGATTGAATCAATAAACCCAAAGAAGGAAAAACACCGCCCAAGCTACTTCAGCATGACATTATAAAGAACAATACATGAATGGAATTAGAACATTATATGCAAAATGATGACAGCATGAAACTTCACACTCCAACCAATAACCCAAAAGGGGAAACAATTAAAAGAGCATGAAAACAATTATGAAGACAGTAACATATTACCAAAGAGCAACTGGCCACACATCTACAGCCAATTAAATACATGAAAAATCAACTGTGCATAAAAATTAAAACTGATAATTAATAGTCTGAAACAAAAATTCATTGCTTAAAATTTACCCATTAAGTAGACAACTATAACAACAACAACAAAGTCTTATCCCACTAGGTGAGGTCAGCACCCAATAAGTAGACAAATAAACAAGCAAATAAGAACTTCAAACTTCACACGTCAATAGATTACTCCACGGAAACCAAATGCCTTTAATATCAGACAATCTCATGGGCATTACAACATACAATAGCATGGCAGAGTGGCTCTTGGTCAATTCTGAATCCTTATTGTAGTGCACTTCACTTTTGTGGCATGGAGTGCCACAATAGTGACCTATAGTGTGGTTCAACAGGGACTGTAGTGGCTGCTGTTCTACACGGAGCCAAATTTGCTGTTCTAACTTAATTGTAACCCATCTTCACCAATGGGCTACTGGCTACACCAAATTAAGGAGTCGAGATCCACTGACACCAACAAACAAATGTAAGGATCACAAATCATGTTTACAGAGTGTCACGCATAGCATCTTGCTCTGTTGAGTCCAAATGTAGGAGTAGGTCCAGTAACTATTTGACATCATTTTGACCCTCTTCCAACCTTGCTCGGGCCTTCAACCCTTCATTCAGTATTGCACCCAGCTCTGTACGCTTGTTTCACATAGCCCTCTCCGTCAACATAGAAGGCAAGACTACCTACACCTTTGTAATGCAGTTGTCTCAGTATTTGTTCCTCTTCTTTTGTTCTCCTATATCTCTCTTCCTATTTGTAGGTTGTTTGCAGTCATCTGTGGTTGTAATACCTATGCTAAATAAGATTTTAGTTTTAACAGCTATGCTCATGAATCATGAAAAATTAGTGGGTCTTGGCCTTTTTTCAACTGATACCTGTACTATTTTTGTCTACTCCTGTACTTTTTCGCATAAACATGTAGCAAAAATGTAAAAAAATTAAGTCGTATTTCCAAACTAGCCTTATACACAGCACAAAACATGGAAAAGCAATGTAAAGGCTGTGAATGCCAGGTATGGTCAAGTTAAAATACAATGTCCTACCAACGCATAAAATATCCTTCATAAGAATCCAGTTCTGGTCTACATTCAACTCAATAAACTATTAGCAGCTAAAAAGATAGTTCTGAAATGCCAGGTATGTATTTGGAAAAAGAAAAACTTGGGAAGAGAGGGAAAAGATTAGGTGAAACCCCATAACAGCATCAATAATGCTCATTTAGAAAACCAATAAGCAAAAGTAACCACTCTCAACACTTCCAACACAAGTTCCTTGCTTAAATAACTCCGCCTAACCAATCGCCAAACAAAATAAAATAAAAATATCAATTGAACTCAGATTCAGTGACAGTGCAAGCTTAAACACAACCAGCTCAAGGCATCAACAAACAAACAGACAATGGAGGTTGAATACGAATAAATGATACCATAAACCATTATGAGTTTCTAACTCCAAGAGCAAAGTCCATAATAATCTAAACAAATTAACCAACTACATCAGGGCACGAAAGTGAAAAAAAAAAAAAAAAACCCTCAAAGTTTCATCCTTTCTAAAAGTCAAGCTACACAAAGCCCCTCAAAAACTAAAAGGGGTAATTAAAAAAATCCCCTTCTCAACCTAACAAAAGTGTCTCAACAGTGAAACTGAAACCCCATCATAGCAAACACAATCATTCATTCCAGTACAAAAAAAGGGGGTAAAAAAAATCAAAATCAAAGCAAAACAAAGGAGCCCCAGATGAGAAAAACCACAAAGTCCAACCAACACACAGATCAGAAGAAGAAGAATAATAACAGAACAAAGATATTAATAAGATTCAAGATCGAAATCCCTACCCTGAAGGAGAAGCTTCTGAGTAGTCTCGTTGGGATCCATGGAACATTCCTTGAGCATTGCATAGACGTCTTCTTCACTGTGATTGCCCGTGATCTCCTTGATGTTCTGGATCGTCCTCCTCACACTGCTCGGAATTGAAGCCCTAAACCCCGCACCGCTCATCTTCGCAACACAAAGTCGCAAACTTTGAGAGAAAAAGATATGTGGGCAATGAAGACCAAGGGGTCAGTGATTGATTGGGTGATGCAAAACAAAAAGGGCACTAAATAAGCATGGAGAGAGAGGGTTCAATGAGGATTGGGAGAGGGTATGTATGATCTATGGGGTTTGAATTGATCAATCTGAATTCTGGAACTAGGAATATGGGGGAAAGAGGGAGCAAAACCAAGTGCCTATGTGTGTCTTCGTGTATATATATATATATATATATTCTTACGTGAGAATTTCGAAACAATTAATAACCATTATCAAATTAAGATTAAAATATTTATATTAAAATAAAATCTAATATAACTTTCAGTCTCTAAAAAAATTTACCAAATTAAAATTTAATAAATAAATTATTACATGTTTTAGAAGTGATAATTGATGGAATATTTTTATAAATTGATTGTTAAATTTTTTTAAAAATTTGATAATTATATTAGATTTTAATTTGAATTTATAAATATTTTAATTTGAATAGTATATATACAAATTTTATATTTAATTTTACGGTGTGAAAGACTTTTTGGTTGACCTGCCTCTTTTCCTCTTTTATTTATTATTTACTATTTATTCTGCTTCTTTAAGTTACTTTAAAATTAAAGGTTAAATATCTAGATATACTGGTGTAAAATTTAAGTCATATATATAACTGGATTAAATATTTAAAGAATGAATTTATTACTTCTAGTAGTTTTATCCGGTTTAAATATGATTGTTTTTAATAAAAAAATACATGCAATCTAAACAATAAAAAAATAAAATCAAAATAAATTTATGCTATATTATATTTTTAAATTTAAATTAAGTCTATAAATAAAACATAATGTTTTCTATGTGTAAGAGACATTTAAAACATCTAGTTGTATTTATTATTATTATTATTATTTAAAAAGTGAAAGAAAAATCAAACAAAAGCATTGAGGCCTAACATGGAGAGTGCCACAAGCATCTGACAGAATTGTCAGATTAAGAAATGAATGATTCATGATATCTTACTTAACAAGAGAAGAGGAACCCCTTCTAGCCAAGAGATTTGTAGAACAATTACCCTCTCTTAAGGCATGTTGGATAGAAAAAATTTAATCCCTGGTAACTAAACTTCTAATGTGTTCACCAAGTCTTGCGGTAAATCATGGAATAACAACTGCCAAATGACTTGGTCTTAGTTGCAATCATGAACTACATGAAGAGTTGACAAAAAGTAGTATAGGATCACTTATGCAATAGTAACAAGTGGTTCTATACTTGAGAAGGATTTCACAATCCACTTTAATAAGTGATCAAGCAATATTAGACAAGGTTTTTTTGTTTATGTAGAGGATAGTACACACAGAACAACAATAGATGTACACCACACAAGTAGATCTATTTGACTACTTCTGCAGTACATATAATACTCTATACTATATGTAATTAGTACCTCTGGTACTTTATTTCATATTAATACAATTATTTTTGCTGATAAAAAAAATAATTGGTTCTATACTTGTTAATTAATTAAGAATTAGGACCTGATTTTTGGCTTGAAAATAAAATTACAATTAAAAATATAATTTATTTTAAAGATGAGGGTTAGAAACACATTATTTTAAATATAATTTCTCTAATTAATTAAAATATATTAAAACTTAAAATTACAAGAAAGAATCATTATATTTGATATAAAACTCATAATATTTTATCATTTTAAATAAATTTTAACCAATAAAAAATATATTCAAAATTGTGTGTAAACAAAATGCATTTCTAAGAAAGATATTTTGCAAAAAAAAAAAACTAAATCAAAGGGGGTGTCAATAACAAAAAAATGGTGCCAATAACAAAGTACATCCACCACTTATAGGCAGAAATTATCTCTTGCACCCTACATTTTACTTCCTGCATCCATAGAAAACTCAATGGCCAAAAATACCTCTTGCTTTTTTCTTTCTCTCTTTCTTTCATATCTAGTTATCATTCTAGATTGGAGACTTCGGAATAGAAAAAAATTGAGTACTTTCAGATTGTCCATTTCGAAATTATGCATACATAGTTTCAAAATGAGTAATCCAAAAAACATGTTTTTTGGGTTGCTTATTCTAAAAATATGTATGCATAATTCTAGAATGAGTAATCCTAAATTATGTATGCATAAGTTTTGGATTATGTTCTTTGGAATTTTTTTATAAAAAGTTCTATGGTGTTTAATCAAGATTTTTAAACTATAAAAAAATTCATGGTATTCAGCCAAGACTATCAGGATTCTTTTTAGAGGACAACAAAATCTTGTAGTATTTAATTAAGATTTTTTACAACTTAAAAAAGTCATTTAGTATTCAAAATCATATAGATTTTGATAGATTATTTTGTTAATTGGATTTTGGTGGATTTTGTTTGACTTTTTAGTTGTGATTACCCATCAAACAACCTCACCAAAACCTTTATCATGTGTTTGGCTTAAAGTATTTAAAGAGGATATTTGAATTGTTATTCACTAAATTGCTCTACTTGGACGTTTAATATGAGAATTTTAGTGAATTGTTATTCACTAAAATACCTCTTGCTTCTTTCTTTCATATCTAGTTATCATTTAGATTGGAGACTTGGGAATAGAAAAAAAATGAATACTTTCAGATTGTCCATTTTGGAATTATGCATACATACTTCCAAAATGAGTAATCCAAAAAAACATGTTTTTTGGGTTACTTATTCTAAAAATATGTATGCATAATTCTAGAATGAGTAATCCAAAATTATGTACGCATAAGTTTTGGATTATGTTTTTTGGAATTTTTTTATAAAAAGTTTTATGGTGTTCAATCAAGATTTTTTAACCTTTATCATGTGTTTGACTTAAAGTATTTAAAGAGGGTATTTGAATTGTTATTCACTAAATTGCTCTACTTGGATGTTTAATATGAGAATTTGAAGAATTCTTTTGGATTTTGATTTTCATTAAAATTAGGAATTTAAAAGTCCACAAAACAGGTGGGATTTTAAAAATTCCTTACTCTTTTATGTTCTTCTTATAAAACATATTTGATCTTCATCCGCAACATCATCCTTTTCCATTTTTTAGTGATTTGATGGGTGACTAACATGGAGAAGCAAGTTCGCATCTAGGGGAGGTGGGAGTTCGGCGTTGTGTCTCCACTCTACAAGCGTCTCATCCACCATCATTGTTGGCACCACAAAGAATCATTTTTGTTGCATCATCACCATCATCAACGCCACTGATGTCTGCAAGGTCCTCAACCATCTCAATGCCTCAGTCGGTTACATGAAGTAGTTGTGAATGAAGTTGTTTCTTTAATGGAAAATAACTTCAAATTTGTTGTTGAAGATTTTCAAGGACACAAATTTTTCCATGAGATTGTTGTTGTTGTAATGTTGAGATTGATATTGTTATGTGGGATTAGAGAGAAAGCAAGGAGAAAGAAGAAAATCATAGAACAAAAATTATTTTAGATTTCAGTGAATATATTTGTAAAATTTTATAATCCAAACAAATTATTTTATAGTTGAGTGAAATTTTATTACTCTTAATTGAATTACTTGGTGAGATTGGCTTGCTAAGCGCGAGTTAGTGAAATTTGGCTTAGCGAGCTGGGCGCGCTGAGCGCAAGAAGAGACAAATGAATTGTTGGGCGAGCTTGCGGCGCGCTGGGCGAGCACATCTCTTACTGATCCTCTTCTAGGGTTTCTCATAACGCTAAGCGAGCTAAGTGCCTCGCTTAGCGGATGTCACTTGCTAAGCGCATAAGCCTCGCTTAGCGGATGTCACTTGCTAAGCGCATAAGCCTCGCTTAGCGAGACACTAGCTGCTTGACCTTCTCTTCTTTTGGCCTGAAACTTGAAGTGATTTCAACATTAATTCACAAAATGAGAGTATCTACTGTATAAAATCAAACTAAACATGAAAATGTGTACAATTCCTACAAAAAGAACCATAAATTGGGGGAAAGATGCTAATTTCATGTAGTTATTCAACACAAAAGTTAGTCGCAAATAACGACTAATAATCGTCAGATAGAAAACTCACTCTGCTCCCTCTATTACTCTAGTTGCGATCCATCACAACCCACTTGACATGCTTTTTTTGTTTTTGAGGCATCTCCTTTGTTGCAATAACATTTAATTTTTGTAGGAAAAATATAAACCCTTGAAAATATTCACACTACAACTTATATATTAATATGATAGAAATGTTAGTGTTTTCAAGAACTAATAGAGAATTATAATACTTCTATCATTAATATATTTGTATCTAGTTCCTTTCCCATAATGTTTATGTGTTGTATAATCTTTGCTTAAGAGTGCTTTGTGTGTTCAAGTTTAACTTTAACAATGTCAAGTTATTGTAGTCTAATACTACCATGTTAGTACGATTAGTTTACTCAAGTTTAAATATAAAAAAAATTTGTTCAATTTTCTAGTGGCATTAACATGCTTGTGGTGCTGACATGGGCAAATTGTGCTTATTTTGGTATAAAAAAATGCATAATTGGGTGCTCATAAACATGATTTTCATTTTCCTTTAACCACCACTAAGACAAAGTTAACTATGTATACAAATATAGTAAATCATGTTAAACAATCAGTAACATGACCTTATTAACCACTTATCAAAACTAACCATATTCGTAACATGGCCTTATTAACCCGTTATAAAATAAAACTAACAATAAATATTTTCCCTTCTCGTAATAAAATATTATTAGTAGCTGGTTAACACTCTTAGTAGAAATGGTTAACTTTGTTGACTATTTGATTACTATGTTTATATGATATGCAACCTAATCTCATATGAAAGAACAAACCCTATGATAATCAAAAGGAACAAATCATAGTGGTTAAGGTTCTCGTATAAAATCAGAACACAGATTTATACAAGAAATCCTATATCAAATTAGAGAAGGAATGTACATATGAGAGATAGACAAACCTAACCTGAGAGTGATGAACCTCAACTAGCGGTAGACACAAAATCTTACAATGACAGTGACATCACAAGGAGTTAACGATGAACGTCCTACAACCTTGGGATCACGAGCACAATTTTTCTTGAGTTTTTGAAGGAAGATTAAGAGTGTGATAGGGTACCAAAACCAAACGTTCAATGAAGATATGCCATTTTTCCTTCTTTTAAGTTTTTTTAATTTTTTTCTCAATTTTTTTTAATTAATTATTAAAATGATAAAGTAATATTTTAGTCATTATAACAAGCACATGGGCATGTGTTGGATGGGTTGCTGGTAGTGTTGGGTGGTACATGTATCAATACTCAATCAAATCAAAACTAAACATACACTGAATATTAAAAGTTCAATATGAAAAAAGCCAAGGGTTAAAATAAGAAAAAAGATGTGTATTATTTGTTTATAATTTCACAGTCTCCTTTACTTGCATATACACATTTGCACTTTGTGGTGTATTAGGTCTCATCAACACATCCTAAATCCCATACTCAAAAACCTTAAACTTTCATCACAGTAACTCATAATTTAGATACTTGCAAACCCAAACAACTAAAGAAGCACAAAAACACAACTATCATTGGCACAACCACCATCGTCTCATAAGAAAAATTAATACCTAAAGTATTGAGATTTTTGTATAAACACTTCTGTAGCACCTAAGTATTTATATAGAAATCACTTATATTAGGTCGCATAACATAATTTACTAAGTTAACCACTCTAATGAATAAGGTTAACCACTTATCAATAAAATTGTACTTAACTATATACCTAATAGAGTTAATCACTAATCACACATAAGTTAACACTTTGAATTACTCTGCAATAGTTTCATACAAAAAAGAAAAAATATACCTTCAAGTCATGAGAGGAATGCAGCTGCAACAATAGTTTCAGGTGAAGTACCTCCGATGACTAATGTTGGACAACATTCAAATTAGGTGTGACGAGGGTCTAGACGAGATGTGACCAAGATAATAGAATGCAGTCACAACAATAGCTTTAGGTGAACCACCTCCGACGACTAATGTCGAACAAAGTTTTGATCGGGTGCGATGAGTTCAAACAGAGTGGGATGAAATAAGGATTTCATATTTTCTAAGTGAGCAATGCTCTCTTCTCTTTTTTAATCTTTTACAATGTGTCACTGAAAGTTGGAAGTGGTGAAATCAACTTACAATGGAGATGGAGAAACAATTTGGGTGAACGCAAAAGAAGAACCATGAACACACACAAAGGAAAGAGAAAGAAATTCTACCCTAAATGGCTCAATTCTCCATTTTTATTTAAAAATTTTCTTTTCCTTTTATTAAATATAAAATAATAATAATATATTTTATTCCACATTCAGATGAATGGTTATACTATAGATCTTATTGCTTCTCTCCTCCTTCATTGCGGTAGCACTACTAGGCGCTATTTCTACAGTAAAAAGAAAACCTTCCTATTTTCCTTGGTTTATATGTGGCCGGCTTGTATGAGTCAGAATCTCATCTTAGATGGTTTGATATGTCTACAAGATTTTTCGTGAAGCATGGATGTTGGTGGATGATGATCGTAATCAATTTTAGCTTCAATACCATGTTTGTTAAGCCAAAAGTGTAGTAGTCTCTTTCATGGTGTGGTATCTTGTGTTTTAATTTTTTTTATCTCTCGGTTGAGAATGAAAGCTAAAAAGGTTTGTGGCCTTTTGGGTGTATAAGGGGCTATTAAATTTTCGTTCCTGGAGCAGTAGTTATTTTACATGTGTAGGGGATTGCTTATTTTGGCAAACTATGACAGACCTTATAGCTTTGCCTTTGCCTTTGCCTTGTAGTTTGTATATATGTTTTCTCTCTTTTCTTGGGCTCTTTGTGCTTATCTATTTTAATAAATTTTAGCTTATCGAAAGGAGAAAAAAAAGATGTTTTGTTTTGTTTTGTTTTGAAAGAAAATGCTGAAGTTGCTTCAAGTTTAATTCGGATGACAGCATAAGTTTTATTCCAAAACCATTTTAAGGATTCAATATGTTATCTCTCTTTTTTTTTAAAAAAAAATGCGATAAAGTATAAATAGGTGATGAGTCTTGGAATAAATCTGCATTTAAATGCACATGCAGTTAACAAGAAGATGCTAATATATGAAGGGCTAAGAAAAATGTTACATTGGAGAGTACATGAAGTTCAAATTAATTAATTGCGAAAATATTTGAAAATTTTGTATTATTTTTATTTATCTTTATTCAAATCTTATCATTTATTTTGTTATATTTTTTATTGACTATATTATTTTCAATGTTTTTAAAATTCGTTGAGTTTTACCAATAAATTATTGATTCGAATGGTACTGGACTCAATTTCCTTAAGTAATATCTCATATTCGAGTCTTGTGAATCGAAAAGATGTAACTAAGAGGAGAGAATCACAGTAAAGTGATCAGTCACAAAGACATGCGAAAAAATGATAATAGATCTCGTCGTTAACATTAATTTTAACAAATTTTTAAATCGTAATTTATAACTAAATATTACAAAATTGAATTCTTATTAAAATGAAATTCAAATAATTTCTTTTATAAAAAAAATCTTTAATTAAATATTTAATTAAATTAAATATTTAAATTAATAAATTTATTTGTGTTTTCACTACTAGAATTAGAGTATTCTAAGTCGGTTATATAGGATCTTCTACGATGATTTTGAACCGTCATAAAAAGCCATGTCGTAAAATGGGCTTCTTTTGTGATTCATGATAATTCAATCAAGGGTTCACTTCACCTCTAAGAAAAAAAATATTTTTCTTAATTGGAACTTTTTTTTTTTTATCAATAACATGTATAGCAAAGTTTCAAACTTCAAAACTTCTTTTGATGTTCTGAAGTTTCTTTTTCAAATAATAGACTCTTATTCACTTCACCTCTAAGAATATTTGGGTGTACCCCGTACTATTTTTGTGTATACTCATGAACCAAATGAAAGTAAACTTGAACCTATAGCAAAAGTATACCGCTATGCTCGCAACCAAAAAAGATACAAATAACTTACACCTATATTTTAAGAATGTTCTCTTAGGTAACATAACATTTAAAACTGACACCAAACAAACTTACATTTATGTAAATAGAATCCATGTGTAGAAAACCAAGGGAATAATATGGTTACCTTATATTAAATGCTTCCTTGAGTTGTCCTTTATTGTCGAAGGGAATAACCTGGAAGATCAATGAACAGTGAATCATTCAAATACTTTAACATGACATTAAACAGAAATATATTGTCATTCTAATCTTCTAATATTTTTACAGGATGGTGAATGAGAAGAAATTACATACTTTAAACAAACCATCATACAAGTGGAGTCCAATCAACCTACAATCAAGATCAATAATGTCAATCTGCAGAAAGAGAATGGAATAATAGCTAAAATGCATTGAACAACTTTCAACTGATCCAAGACTAGATAAAGCATAAACATTAAAAATATCAATTGATCATGACAAGACATTACCTTATCTTTGAGCAAGCTTAGTAGTAATAACTAATGAAGCAGTTAGTCTATCAACAAAGACTGTGACACCCTCTACCCTTACAATTATAACTAACTAATTAAATAAATCATACAAAATTTATTTAAAAGATTATAAACACATAATAATAAAAGAAGAAAAAAATGCAAAATTAATTAATAATTTTTTTTTAAACACATTTAATTTAAATCAATTCAAAAGGGTAAAGGTTCACATCCACTTAGTGAAAACATAATAGAATATATTTTTTTTTTAATAAGAGATAAGATTATCCCGGCTCAAAACAAGGCCGTTCACTCTAAATAAATAATAAAAAGAAACTAAAGAAGAAAAGTATAACACCATTATATCATTCAGTAAATCATAATCCCTATCACAGACTAAGTCTCTCCATCTCTAGCATGTGACTCATCATATGAGGGCTCACCTGAAACAAAGTGGCAATCAGCCCAAACACAAACACACACCGGGAGTGAGTTATCACATTCGTATATAATAAAACATTAGAGCATGTGAAACATATAATACTTAAAGCTGAATTTATATAAATAGCATTACTGCACAAAATCGCACACATTATTCACACCCATTCAAGTTTACACACTCCATAAAATAACATCAACCACAATTGTTAACTCAATGAAATTCAAACACAAGCGTTATGCAACAATTACACTAAGACTCAAGCCTATATGCAATGTGGTACCATGTCAGTGAAAAACAACACTGGGGCGCTTAGGAGTACATGACAAAGCACACCACACAATGGGTATACTCGGTCACTCTCACTAAGTAACATCATAAGGTGACCAGTCAGGGTTACTCTGTTTTGCGAGAATGCCCCAACCACATGGGATCAACATGGGCTTAAAGGAGCACTCAAACCGAGTATCTTTACCCCCAAGGCCTAGACTCCGAGGAATCCGTTTGGGCCTCACCTTCCTGATTCAGGTCCAACCCCTAAAATATATTTTTTTTATTTGCACGCAGACACTGTTTATGAGTTATATAATACCCACGACCTCACTCTTATATTCCAACATATTTAACAAAATGCGCTACAGTTTAACCCTTCAGGATCCTAACTAGGAATCCTACAATTTTCTTTAACACTGCGCATAAAGGTTCTCTCAAGGTACACACTGGTCGGGTTACTGTATAACTCATAACTCACATGACAAGTAATATCTCTACAAATATCAATCACACACTCATTCACAACCATATTTCATGTCTACAGTCTAACATTTCACACTCTAACTAATTACAAAATATACTCAACAATTAGATAACAATTTATCATAATAATAATAATATACAATATTTAACTTCAAGGCTTATAAACAAGTAACTATAAAATACACGTAAAATATATATATAAGTATATTATATTCAAAATATATAACAAAATATATATATTAACGTAAACGTAAACGTACATATCACATATAACATATAAAAGTATTAAATATATATTAATATAAAGTAATCACAATAATATCAAATATATTATTAAGTAAATACAAATTATATATAACAATAAAATATATACTCATATTGATTTCTATGAACAACATGTATACCTATATTTTAAATATATTTCAACTAAGTTGCCAACATCAAGAAAATGCCTAATTACAATGTGAATACAATTTTAGTTAATTTCTTTAAATGATTTTAGCCAATTCAATTATCCACCAATCCCTACACCTATGAATTTCATGACAAGAAATTACCCACGTGAAATAAAATATACAGTTTGTAAAAAAAACAGTATCAATATATATGTACACGTATACACTGCGGTGTAAAAATAATTATCTGGACACAATATACATTAGCACAGGAAAAAGATTGAAAGGCCAACATAT